>NC_087504.1:3569864-3707364 GCF_036417665.1 Passer domesticus
GTCAATGATCGATGAATTATTGATTAATTATTGATTAATTATTGACGAATGATCCCTGAATTATCCCGAATTACCGATGAACGATCAATGAATTATTGATGAGTTCATAATTAATTATTGATCCCGGACGAGTCCCGGCTGCTAATGAGCTGTAATGGAGCCCGGGGCAGCGGGCCGTGACCGCGCGCCCGAGTGCCACCGAGTGCCACCGAGTGCCACCGAGTGTCACCGAGTGTCACTGTGTGTGTCACTGTGTGTGTCACTGTGTGTGTGTCACTGTGTGTGTCACTGTGTGTCACTGTGTGTCACTGTGTGTCCACCGAGTGCCACTGAGTGCCACCGTGTGTGTCACCGTGTGTGTGTCACTGTGTGTGTCACTGTGTGTGTCACTGTGTGTGTCACTGTGTGTCACTGTGTGTCACCGAGTGCCACCGAGTGTCACCGAGTGCCACCATGTGTGTCACTGTGTGTCACTGTGTGTCACCGTGTGTCACCATGTCCCCGTGTGTGTCACTGTGTGTATCACCGTGTCACCACGTGTGCCACCATGTCCCCACGTGTGTCCCTGTGTGTGCCACCGTGTGTGTTACCGTGTCCCTGTGTGTGTCACCGTGTGTGTGTCACCGTGTCCCCACGTGTGTCCCTGTGTGTGTCCCTGTGTGTATGTCACCGTGTCCCCGGGTATGTCCCTGTGTGTGTCCCTGTGTCCCATCCCTCTGTGTGTCCCTGTCTGTGTGTCCCCCTGTCACTGTGTCCCACGTGTGTCCCTGTGTGTGTCACTGTGTGTCACCGTGTCTCCAAGTGTGTCACCGTGTGTGTCCCTGTGTCCATGTCCCCCATCCCTCTGTGTGTCCCTGTCTGTGTGTGTCCCCCTGTCACCGTGTCCCCAAGCGTGTCCCCTGGCCCTGTGTCTGTGTCCCCCATGTCCCTCTGTGTGTCCCCCTGTCACCGTGTCCCCAAGCGTGTCCCCTGTCCCTGTGTGTCCCCCCCATGTCCCCATGTGTGTCTCCCCGTGTCCCCCCCGTCCCCAAATGCTCCTCCCTGTCCCTGCGTGTCCCCATATCCCCCTGTCCCCCTGTCCCCGCGTGTCCGCAGGGCCCCTCAGGGTCAGACTCGTTTATTGGGGGGCCCCGAGGCCGCCCCCCCCCAATTAAATACAAACCGAAGCCGCGCCCCCCGTAGTGCAAACCCCCCGTGACAGCGGGGACAGCCCGGGGACACCCTGGGGACACCCCAGGGACACCCTGGGGACACCGGGGACACCCTGGGGACACCCTGGGGACAGCCCCGGGACAGCCCCGGGACACCCGGGGGACACCGCAGGGGCAGCCAGGGACACCCTGGGGACACCAGGACACCCTGGGGACACCCCAGGGACACCCGGGGACACCCTGGGGACACCCCGGGGCCAGGGGGGTCGAGGCTGTCCCCCAGAGTCGGGGTCAGTGCAAAGTGAGGTGCCCGCGGCGGGGGCAGGGCAGTGCAGGGCGGTGGCACTGGGGGACAGCGGGTGTCATTGGGACAGTGGGTGACACTGGGGGACAGCGGGTGTCATTGGGGACAGTGGGTGGCAGCGTCCCCGGGTCACGCTGGCACAGGGTGACACTGTGACACCGCCACCAGGTCCTGTCCCGGGTGAGGTGACAGCGCGGGGGACATGTCCTGGTGTCCCACAGGTGTCCTGGTGTCCCCGTGGTGTCCCAGTGTCCCCTGCAGTGTCCGTGCTGGTGCCAGCTCGGTGCCACCCCTGTGCCAGCAGTTCCCAGCCCGGTGGTGACAGTTCCCACTGGTGACAATTCCCAGTCCAGTGGTGACAGTTCCTGCTGGTGACAGTCCCCGCTGGTGACACATCCTGGCTGTTCCCAGTCCGGGGGTTCCCAGTTTGGTGTCCCCAAGCCGGTGGTGGCAGCTGTGCCATGGGGACACGTCCTGGTGGTTCCCCAGTGCGGTGACAGTTCTGTGGCAGTGTCCTCAATAAAGTGACAGTTCTGTGACGGTGTCCCCAGTGCGGTGACAGTTCAGTGACCGTGTCCTGAGCCTGGTGACAATTCTGGGACAGTGTCCCCAACGTGCTGACAGTTCATGGGACAGTGTCCCCAGCTCGGTGACAGTTCAGTGACGCTGTCCCCAGCCTGGTGACAGTCCAGTGACCGTGTCCCCAGCTCGGGTGACAGTTCAGTGACGCTGTCCCCAGCCCGGTGACAGTCCAGTGACCGTGTCCCCAGCTCGGTGACAGTTCTGTGGCGGTGTCCCCAGCTCAGTGACAGTTCAGTGACGCTGTCCCCAGCCCGGTGACAGTTCCCATGACCGTGTCCCCAGCTCAGTGACAGTTCCCATGACCGTGTCCCCAGCTCAGTGACAGTTCAGTGACGCTGTCCCCAGCCGGTGACCGTTCTGTGGCGCTGTCCCCAGCCCGGTGGTGGCCGTGCCAGTGTGGGGGGGGCGCTGTGGGTGTCCCCAGCCGGGGGCGTGGAGGGGGGGATGTCACCGATGCAGGTGACATTGGCCATGCAGGTGACACCGCGGTGCAGGTGACACCGCGGTGCAGGTGACACTGTCCTTGCGGGGTCCCCAGCCATGGGAGGGTCCCCAGCGGTGACGCAGGTGACGTCACCTTGTGGGGTCCCTGTCCGTAGCGGGTGACACCGCTGGCAGTGCGGGGTCCCCAGCCGCGCAGGTGACACTGTCCTCGCGGGGTCCCCAAGCCATGGGGTGTCCCCAGGTGTGGGGACGGCCCCAAGCTGTGAAGTGTCCCCAAGCCATGGGGTGGCCTTGGCCACGGCGTGTCTCCAAGCTCTGGGATGTCCCCAGGCTGTGAGATGTCCCCAAGCTCTGGGATGTCCCCAAGCCGTGGGATGTCCTGAAGCCATGGAGTGTCCCCAGCCGTGGGTGTCCCCAAGTCCTGGGGTGTCCCCAGGCTGTGAGATGTCCCAAGCCGTAGAGATGTCCTCAGCCGTGGATGTCCCCAGGCCATGGGATGTCCCCAAGCTGTAGAGATGTCCTCAGCCATGGGGTGTCCCCAGCCCAGGGTGTCCCAGCCCAGGGTGTCCCCAAGCTCTGGGATGTCCCCAAGCCCTGGCATGTCCCCAGCCCGGGGTGTCCCCAGCCCAGGGTGTCCCCAGCCCGGGGTGTCCCCAGCCCAGGGTGTCCCCAAGCTCTGGGGTGTCCCCAGCCCGGAGTGTCCCCAGCCCAGGGTGTCCCCAGGCTCTGGGATGTCCCCAAGCCCTGGCACGTCCCCAGCCCGGGGTGTCCCAGCCCAGGGTGTCCCCAAAGCCCTGGGGTGTCCCCAAGCCCTGGGGTGTCCCCATCCCGGGGTGTCCCAGCCCAGGCACGTCCCCATCCCGGGGTGTCCCCATCCCGGGGTGTCCCCAGCCCAGGGTGTCCCAGCCCTGGCACGTCCCCAGCCCAGGGTGTCCCATCCCGGGGTGTCCCCAGCCCAGGGTGTCCCCAGCCCTGGCACGTCCCCATCCCAGGGTGTCCCAGCCCGGGGTGTCCCAGCCCAGGGTGTCCCCAGCCCAGGGTGTCCCCAGCCCAGGGTGTCCCAGCCCTGGCACGTCCCCAGCCCGGGGTGTCCCCAGCCCGGGGTGTCCCCAAGCCCTGGCATGTCCCCAGCCCAGGGTGTCCCCAGCCCTGGCACGTCCCCATCCCGGGCTGTCCCCAGGCTCTGGGATGTCCCCAAGCCCTGGCACGTCCCCAGCCCGGGGTGTCCCAGCCCAGGCACGTCCCCAGCCCGGGCTGTCCCCCAGCCCAGGGTGTCCCCAGCCCTGGCACGTCCCCATCCCAGGGTGTCCCAGCCCGGGGTGTCCCCAGCCCTGGCACGTCCCCATCCCAGGGTGTCCCAGCCCGGGGTGTCCCAGCCCAGGGTGTCCCAGCCCTGGCACGTCCCCAGCCCGGGGTGTCCCCAGCCCAGGGTGTCCCAGCCCTGGCATGTCCCCATCCCGGGGTGTCCCAGCCCGGGGGTGTCCCAGCCCTGGCATGTCCCCATCCCGGGGTGTCCCAGCCCAGGGTGTCCCAGCCCTGGCAATGTCCCCATCCCGGGGTGTCCCCAGCCCAGGGTGTCCCAGCCCTGGCACGTCCCCAGCCCGGGGTGTCCCCAGCCCAGGGTGTCCCAGCCCTGGCAATGTCCCCATCCCGGGGTGTCCCAGCCCGGGGTGTCCCAGCCCTGGCATGTCCCCATCCCCGGGGTGTCCCAGCCCAGGGTGTCCCAGCCCTGGCATGTCCCCAGCCCGGGTGTCCCAGCCCAGGGTGTCCCCAAGCCCTGGCACGTCCCCAGCCCGGGCTGTCCCTGTCACCTCAGGCCTCCGAGGCCGCCTGGGTTTCAGCTGCGCCTTCTCCATGGCGGTGCCGTAGGGCCCCGAGCGCTTGAAGAAACCCAGCTGGGGGGACGGGGGGGTCAGGGGGACCCCGACACCCCCGGGACCCCCCAGTGCCACCCCAGTGCCACCCAGTGTCCCCCTCAAATGCCCCCAGTGCTCCCCCGTGTCCCTGTGCCCGCCCCCAGTGTCCCCCCAGCTCCCCGTGTCCCTGCCCTGTGTCCCCCCACAACGCCCCCAGTGTCCCCCCCGGGTCCCCCCAGTGTCCCCCAGCCCCCCAAGCTCCTCATCCCCACCTTGCAGAAGCCCCCAGACCCCTTTGACCCCCCCCCCAGACCCCCAAATCTCCCCAGCCCCCCATTGTAGAGCCCCCCCAGACCCCCTAAATCCCCCCCCAGCCCCCAGCCCCCCCTTGTAGAGACCCCCCAGAGCCCCCTGAAATCCCCCAGAGCCCCCCAAAATCCGCCCAGGCCCCCCAGCCCCACTTTTTAAAGCCCCCCCAGACCCCCCCAGACCCCCAGACGCCCCCAGCCCCACCTTGTAGAGGCCGTAGCAGAGGAGGCCGAGCAGGAGCAGCCCCAGGAGCACGGCCAGGACCACCACCCACACCGGGACCCCCCCGCCCGCCTCGGGGCCGCGCCCGCGACAGCGCTGTCACCACCTGGGAGGGGACAGGGCCACCCAGTGTCACACACAGTGTCACACACAGTGTCACCCAGGTCACACCCAGTGTCACACCCAGTGTCACACAGTGCCACCACCCACAGGGACACCAGAGTCACCCAGGGTCACCCAGTGTCACACCCTGTGTCACACCCTGTGTCACACAGTGTCACACACAGTGTCACACCCAGTGTCACCCAATGTCACACACAGTGTCACACAGTGTCACCCAGTGTCACACCCTGTGTCACACAGTGTCACACACAGTGTCACACCCAGTGTCACCCAATGTCACACACAGTGTCACACAGTGTCACCCAGGTCACACCCAGTGTCACACCCAGTGTCACACAGTGCCACCACCCACAGGGACACCAGAGTGACCCAGGGCCACCCAGTGTCACACCCTGTGTCACACACAGTGTCACACAGTGTCACACAGTGTCACCCAGTGTCACACCCTGTGTCACACCCAGTGTCACACAGTGTCACCCAGTGTCACACCCAGTGTCACACAGTGTCACCCAGTGTCACACCCAGTGTCACCCAGTGTCACACCCTGTGTCACACCCAGTGTCACACAGTGTCACACAAGTGTCACACAGTGTCACCCAGGTCACACACAGTGTCACACAGTGTCACACCCAGTGTCACCCAGTGTCACACCCTGTGTCACACCCAGTGTCACCCAATGTCCACACACTGTCACACAGTGTCACCCAGTGTCACCCAGTGCCACCACCCACACCGGGACCCCCCGCCTGCCTCGGGGCGGGGCCGTGCCAGCGCTGTCACCTCCTGCCACCCCAAACCTCAGCGTCACCCGCGTGTCACCCCAAACAGCCCCATGTCCCCCATGTCCCCATGTCCCCCCCCCGTCCCCCTGTCCCCCTGGTGTCACCTGCAGCCGGTGGCGCGGGTAGCTCTCGGGCCGCACGCGGTACGGCAGCCGCAGCACTCGGAACTCGGCGTCACAGCGCAGGGACAGCGGCCACTGCTCCTGCTGGGACACGGGGGACAGCGTGTCAGTGCCACGGGACACACGGGGACACGTGGGGACACAGGGACAGCGTGTCAGTGCCATGGGACACGGGGACACGTGGGGACACGGGGACAAGCGTGTCAGTGCCGTGGGACACACGGGGACACGGGGACACAGGGACAGCGTGTCAGTGCCACGGGACACACGGGGACACGGGGACAGCGTGTCAGTGCCACGGGACACACGGGGACACGTGGGGACACGGGGACAGCGTGTCAGTGCCACGGGACACACGGGGACACGGGGACACAGGGACAGCGTGTCAGTGCCGTGGGACACACGGGGACACGTGGGGACACGGGGACAGCGTGTCAGTGCCACGGGACACACGGGGACACGTGGAGACACGGGGACAGCGTGTCAGTGCCGTGGGACACACAGGGGACACAGGGGGGACACATGAGGACACACGGGAACACACGAGGACACGCGAGGGACACGTGGGGGACAGTGTGTCAGTGCCATGGGACACACAGGGGACACCCAAAGGCCCCCCAGGGGAATCCCGGGGGGTCCCGGGGGGTCCCAGGATCCAGGACAGGTTTCTGGGGGGTCCCAGGGATTTTGGGGGAGCGTTCCCCAGGAATTTGGGGAGGGTCCAGGATCCTGGGGGGCTCAGGGGGATCCCAGGGGGGTCCCGGGGTGTTTTGGGGGTCCTGGGGCTGTTCTGGAGGTCCCCAGGGTGGGTCCCGGGGTATTTTGGGGGTCCCAGGAGGTTTCAGGGGTGTTTTTGGGTCCCGGGGCTGTTTTGGGGTCCCGGGGTTGTTCTGGGGTCCCGGGGGGTCCCTGGGCTGTTTTGGGGGTCCGGGGGTGTCCCGGGGGTATTTTGGGGGTCCCGGGGGGTCGCGGGGTCGCACCTGGCGCGGGGGGGGGCTCCGCGGGCGGAAGCTCAGCCGCAGGGTGACGCGCTGCTGCCGCTCCAGCGGCCCCGAGGGGCAGCTCAGCCGAAACACTCGGCCTCGGGACAGCCCTGTCCCCAGGGCCACCGCCGGGTCACCACGGGTCACCCCGTGTCACTATGGGTCACCCACAGCCACCCCCGTGTCACCGCGGGTCACCCACAGCCACCCCTGTGTCACTGTGGGTCATCCACAGCCATCCCCAGGCCATCCCTGGTCACTCCTGGTCATCTTCTGTCACCCCCGTGCCACCCCTGGCCACCCTTGGCCACCCCTGGGTCACCCCAGGTCACCCCGTGCCACCCCCGGTCACTCGGGGTCCCTCTGGTCCCGCGGTGTCACCGCAGCCCCCCCGCCTCGGGGACGCTGGCGGGACAGTCCCCACGGCTGCGGCAGGGGACAAGGGGACAGTGGCACTCACCAGGGTGTCCCCGCTGTCCCCGCTGGCCTCGGTGTCCCGGCGCTGCAGGACGTGTGAGCCGGGGCTCTGCTCCTGTGGGACACGGGGACACGGGGACACGGGGGACACGGGGGCACAGGGGGGACACGGGGGACACAGGGGACAGCGCTGGGGACAGCCCTGGCACCTCCGATGTCCCCAGTGTCCCCAATGTCCCCACTGTCCCAAATGTCCCCTCTGTCCCCAATGTCCCCACTGTCCCAAATGTCCCCATTATCCCCGCTGTCCCCCCTGTCCTCAGTGTCCCCATCATCCCCAATGCCCCCATTATCCCCATTATCCCAGTGTCTCCCTGTCCCTGTCCCTACCAGCCGCAGCGGGTCTGTGCCGTGGCTGTCCCCCTGTCCCCCTGTCCCCAGTGTCCCCCTGTCCCTGTCCCTGTCCCTGTCCCTGTCCCCAGTGTCCCCTGTCCCTGTCCCCGGTGTCCCCCTGTCCCCTGTCCCCGGTGTCCCCCTGTCCCCAGTGTCCCCTGTCCCTGTCCCTGTCCCTACCAGCCGCAGCGGGTCCGTGCCGTGGCTGTCCCCCCTGTCCCCAGTGTCCCCTGTCCCTGTCCCTGTCCCTGTCCCCAGTGTCCCCTGTCCCTGTCCCTGTCCCTGTCCCTGTCCCCTGTGTCCCCAGTGTCCCTGTCCCTGTCCCTACCAGCCGCAGCGGGTCCGTGCTGTGGCTGTCCCCCCTGTCCCCAGTTGTCCCCTGTCCCCAGTGTCCCTGTCCCTGTCCCTACCAGCCGCAGCGGGTCCGTGCCGTGGCTGGCCGAGCAGTTGGGCAGCCCCGAGTGGCCGGGTGACGTAGAGCAGGGGGGTGGCCGCGGTGGCCCAGGGGACAGCTGAGCTCCAGCGTGCCCTGGCTGATGGCACCGGGACCCTCGTTCACCACCTGGGACACGGGGACAGGGGGACAGGAGTCAGGGGCATGGGGACACGGGGACAGGGGGGGACAGGCAGGGCAGGGACACGGGGTCAGGACATGGGGACACGGGGGACACCCAGGGCAGGGGACATGGGGTTAGGACACGGGGACAAGGGGGACACCCAGGGCTCGGGGACGGGGGACAATCCCGATTTGGGGACACGGGGTCAGGACATGGGGACAGCTGGGGGACAGGGGACAGCCGCGGTGGGGGACACGGGGTCAGGACACAGGGGACATGGGGACCCCCAGGGCAGGGGACACGGGGTCAGGACATGGGGACCCCCAGGGCTCGGGGACGGGGGGACAGCCCCGATTTGGGGACACGGGGACGCGCAGGTGGGGGATGTGGGGACCCCAGGGTGGGGACATGGGGACCCCCATGTGGGACATTGTGACCTCCAGGGTGGGGACACAGAGACCCCAGGCTGGGGACACAGAGACCCCAGTTTGGGGACCCTGTGCCCCGGGTTGGGGACCCTGTGCCCCGGCAGGGGACACCGTCCCCGCTGTCCCCACCTCGTACACGTGCTCCACGGGTGGCCCCAGGTCCTGCAGCCGCTGGGGGGGGTCGGGTCCCCACCCCCCCTCGGGGATGGTGACAACGTCGGCCGGGACACCCTGAGGGGACACGGGGGGGTCAGCGCTGCGTGTCACCTCCGTGTCACCGCCGTGTCACCTCTGTGTCACCGCCGTGTCCCCTGGGTGTCACTCAGAGGCTCGGGCAGGTCTCAGGTCCCCGTCTGGCCCCTCTGTGTCCCCTCCATGTCCCTGTGTGTCCCCTGGCTGTCCCCAGTGTCCCCGGTGTCACTCACCCCAGCACGGACACCCTGGTGGCCCCAATGTCCCCATGTCCCCAGTGTCCCCATGTCCCCTGTGTGTCCCCTGTGTGTCCCCAGTGTCCCCCCGTGTCCCCGGTGTCACTCACCCCAGCGCGGACACCCTGGTGGCCCCAGTGTCCCCATGTCCCCTGTGTGTCCCCAATGTCCCCGGTGTGTCCCCAGTGTCCCCAATGTCCCCATGTCCCCCCATGTCCCCATGTCCCAGTGTCCCCATGTCCCCGGTGTGTCCCTGGTGTCACTCACCCCAGCATGGACACCCTGGTGTCCCCAATGTCCCCAATGTCCCCAGTGTCCCCAATGTCCCCGGTGTCACTCACCCCAGCACGGACACCCTGGTGTCCCCCCATGTCCCCTGTGTGTCCCCATGTCCCCAGTGTGTCCCAGTGTCCCCCGTGTCCCCGGTGTCACTCACCCCAGCACGGACACCCTGGTGGCCCCAATGTCCCCAGTGTCCCCAATGTCCCCGGTGTCACTCACCCCAGCACGGACACCCTGGTGGCCGCCCTCACGGCCAGCGCCACGGGCACCACGGCGCTCTGGGAGTTGTTGGCGTTCTTGCTGCGGGGAGGGGGCGCGCTCACAGCCCGGGACCCCCGGGCCGGGGACACCCCCGGGACCCCCGCCCCCTTTAGGGACACCCCCGGGACCCCCGGACCGGGACACCCCCCAAGACTGGGGACACCCACAGGGGACCCCCACCCACCTTGGGGACACCCCGGGACCCCCCCCAGCTTGGGGACACTCCCAAGGATCCCACTCACCTTGGGGACACCCCCAGGGTCACGACCCCCTCCCAAAACCCTCAGACAGGGACCACCCCCCCCCCCGGATCCCCCCAAGCCCGAGTGCCCCCCCAGCACCTGGGACCCCCCCAAAACAGTGGTGGATCCCCCTGTACCCCACCATAGCCCCCCAAACTGGGGGTGCTGGGACCCCCAAAACCATCCCAGCCCCCCAACTGGGGGTGCCACCCCCCTGTTCCCCCCTTCAACCCCCCAATTTGGGGTGCCCCCCGTGCCCCCCAGAGTTTGGGGTAGCCCTCCATGCGCCCAATGCCCCCAATTCGGGGTGCCCCCCGTTCAGGGTGCCCCTATTTCGGGGTTCCCTATTTCGGGGTGTCCCCGTTTCGGGGTGTCCCCCGTTCAGGGTGCCCCTATTTCGGGGTGTCCCCGTTTCGGGGTTCCCTATTTCGGGGTGCCCCGTGTCCCCGTTTCGGGGTTCCCTATTTCGGGGTGTCCCCGTTTCGGGGTGTCCCCCGTTTCGGGGTGCCCCGTGTCCCCGTTTCGGGGTGCCCCTATTTCGGGGTGTCCCCGTTTCGGGGTGTCCCCGTTTCGGGGTGCCCCGTGCCCACCTGCGGATCTGCAGCTCGAAGCGCACGCTGCTGCTGCCGTCGCTCAGGTGGGGGAGGGTGAAGCGCAGCCCCCCCCAGATCTGGGGGGCACGGGGGGGGTCAGCGGGGACCCCCCCCAGACCCCTAAACCACCCCCAGCTCCCCAAAACCCCCCCAGACCCTCCCAAAACCCCTCCAGACCCCCCAAAGCCCCTCCAAAGCCCTCCCAGACCCCCTAAAACCCTCCAAAGACCGCCCCAAATCCCACTCCAGCCCCCCAAATCCCCCCCAGCCCCCCAAATCCTCCCAAAGAGCCCCCCAAACCCCCCAAAATGCCCAGGCCCGTCCAAAGTCCCCCAAACCCTCCCAGACCCCCCCAAATTCCCCCCAAATCCCACCCCAGACCCCCCCAAAGCCCCCCAAATCCCACCCCAGACCCCCCAGAGCCCCCAGCCCCCCAGCCCCCGAAGCCCCCCACTCACGCTGGCCCCCGCCTTCATGGGGTTGCCCAGGTCGCACACCAGGGGGCTCGAGCCGTTGCCCCCCCCCAGCTCGCAGCTCAGCGCCGAGAAATTCTGGGGGGGGGGGGTGGGGGGAGAGAAATTGGGGGGGTCCGACCCCCCCGGACCCCCAGCTCACCCCCCCCGGACCCCGCAGCCCCCAGCCCACGTTTGGGGCACCCCCCTCCCCAGCGTGGACCCCCCCCAAGCATTTCTGACCCCCCCGTGACTCCCCCGTAATTGGGGACAGCCCCTGAGCCCCCCCAGGCACTTCTGAGCCCCCAAACCCCCTCCCCACCCCCGGGGTGCCCCCCAAACCCCCCCCTAAACCCCCCCAAACCCCCTCCCCAATACCTGTGACCCCCTCCCCACCTTCAGAGTGCCCCCCCCAGCCCCAGCGTGCCCCCCAAAGCCCCCCAAACCCCCTCCCCCAATACCTGCAGGCCCCCTCCCCAGTGTCGTGCTGCCCCCTCCAGCCCCCTCCCCAGTTCCAGGGTGCCCCCCTCACCCCGTGGGGCCGCAGCACCCCCGAGTAGAGCGCGCCCGGGGGGGGCCGCACGTGCAGCTCGGCCTCGTACGCCCCCCCCTCGCCCACGTTCCGCGCCTGGAACGTCACGTTGAGGCTGTTCCTGTCCCCCAGGAACACCGCCCGCCGGTCCCTGGGGACATGGGACATTGGGGACAGGGACAGGGACACACCCAACCCCCCAACCCCCCCCAAGCACACCGCCCGCCGGTCCCTGGGGACATTGGGGACATTGGGGACAGGGACAGGGACACACCCAACCCCCCCAAACCCCCCCAGGAACACCGCCCGCCGGTCCCTGGGGACAGGGGACATTGGGGACATTGGGGACAGGGACACACCCAAACCCCCCAGGAACACCCCAGGAACACCGCCCGCCGGTCCCTGGGGACATGGGGACATTGGGGACAGGGACAGGGACACACCCAACCCCCCCCAGGAACACCCCAGGAACACCGCCCGCCGGTCCCTGGGGACATTGGGGACATTGGGGACATTGGGGACAGGACAGGGACACACACCCAAACCCCCCCAGGAACACCGCCCGCCGGTCCCTGGGGACATTGGGGACATTGTGGGACAGGGACAGGGACACACCCAACCCCCCCCAGGAACACCCCAGGAACACCGCCCGCCCGTCCCTGGGGACATTGGGGACATTGGGGACAGGGACAGGGACACACCCCCCAAACCCCCAGGAACACGCCCGCCGGTCCCTGGGGACAGGGGACATTGGGGACATCCACAGGGACAGGGACACACCCCAACCCCCCCGGGAACACCGCCCGCCGGTCCCTGGGGACATTGGGGACATCCACAGAGACACCCTGGGCACAGCCACCCCTCCCCGGTACCCCCAGTGCCTTTGTGTGTCCCCGTGTCCCCTCCTGTCCCCTCCTGTCCCCCAGTGTCCCAGTGTCCCCTCGTGTCCCCGTGTCCCCTCCTGTCCCCACTGTTCCCAGTGTCCCCTCCTGTCCCCGGTGTCCCCATGTCCCCAGTGTCCCCGTGTCCCCGTGTCCCCCGTGTCCCCTTACGCGCTGGCCTCGAGCTGCAGGTCGGGCACACAGACATTGTCCTCGCAGTCCAGCTGGATGTGGGCCTGGGACACGGGGACAGCAAGGGGACATCAGGGACAGCATGGGGACATGGGGACAGCACAGGGACATGGGGACAGTGCAGGGGACACGGGGACAGCACAGGGACAGCACGGGGGGACATCAGGGACAGGGGACAGCACAGGGACACGGGGACATCAGGGTGATGGGGACACAGGGGACACCGGGATGCTGGATGACACGGGGTGACACAAGGTGACACAGGACAGCACAGAGGCGACACAGGTGACACAGGTGACACGGGTGATGGGTGACACGGGTGACACACAGGGTGACACAGGTGACACGGGTGATGGGTGACACGGGTGACACACAGGGTGACACAGGTGACACACAGAGGTGACACAGGTGACAGGGTGGCAGCGGTACCTTGGCCTCCAGGCGCGTGCGCGTGGCCGGGGACAGCAGCGGGGACAGCCCCGGCGGGGGAGGGGACACGGCCGGGTCCAGGGCCAGGCTCAGGGACAGCGCGATGGGCGACAGCTTGTCCCGGAACTCGGACTCGTTCTGGGGACACCGGGGGGACATGGGGACACCGGGGACATGGGACACCGGGGGGACAAGGGGACACCGGGGACATGGGGACAACCCGGGGGGACATGGGGGGACATGGGGACACCGGGGGACATGGGGACACTGGGGTGAGAGGGGACAGGGACAGCCCTGGCCCAGGGACACCGGGGGGGGGTCCCAGGGGTGACAGGGAGGTGACACAGGGGACCTAGAGGTGGCATGGGGTCTGCCCTGAGTGACACGGGGGTGACATGAGGGGTCCCGGGGCAGTTTTGGGGTTCCGGGGCAGCTTTGGGATGTTCTGGGGTGGGTTTGGGGCAGTTTTGGGGTATTTTGGGATAGTTTAAGGGCGGTTTCGGGGTGTTTGGGGCAGTTTTGGGGTGTTTTGGGCGGTTTTGGGGCAGTTTTGGGGTATTTTGGGGCAGTTTTGGGGTATTTTGGGGCAGTTCCAGGGTGTTTTGGGCAGTTTTGGGGCAGTTTCAGGGCACTTGGGGTGGTTTTGGGGCAGTTCGGGGTGTTTTGGAGGTTTTGGGGTACTTTGGGGCAGTTCCGGGTGTTTTGGGCGGTTTGGGGGCAGTTCTGGGGTATTTTGGGGCAGTTTCGGGGTGTTTTGGGCAGTTTTGGGCAGTTTCGGGGTGTTTAGGGGCAGTTTCGGGGTGTTTTGGGCAGTTTTGGGCAGTTTCGGGGTGTTTTGGGCAGTTTTGGGGCAGTTTCGGGGTGTTTTGGACAGTTTCGGGTATTTTGGGGCAGTTTCGGGGTATTTAGGGGCAGTTTTGGGGTGTTTTGGGCAGTTCCGGGGTGTTTTGGGGCAGTTCCGGGGTGTTTTGGGGCAGTTTCGGGGTATTTTGGGGCAGTTTCGGGGTATTTTGGGCAGTTTCGGGCGGCGGGCCCCCTTACCCTGAGGATGACGGGCAGCGTGTGGCAGCGCGGGGTCCCCCCGTTGGGGACCTCCAGGGTCAGGTTCCGGGTGGGGGAGGGGGCGCCCCCCCCGCGCCCCCCCCCAGGAACAGCGCGCGCCGCGCCCCCCCCGCCTTGGCCCCGTCCGCGCTCAGCTCCAGCGCCAGCCCTGGGCAGGGGACACCGCGGGGGACAGTGCGGGGACACCGCGGGGACACGTCAGGGACACGTCAGGGACACCGCGGGGACAGCCCCGGTGTCCCCACCCTGTTCCCACGGCTGCAGTGCCACCCCTGGGGACACGGGGACACCGCGGGGACACAGGGACAGGACCACCGCCGGTGTCCCCTCCTGGGGGTGTCCCCATTTGTCCCCTCCATTGGTCCCCGCGATGTCCCCGTTGTTCCTCCCGTGTCCCCTGTCACCCCCCCCGTGTCCCCCTGTTCCCTCCGTGTCCCCTGTCCCCACCCCGTGTCCCCTGTCCCCTCCCCGTGTCCCTGTCCACCCCACCATTGTCCCCCCCCCGTGTCCCTGTCCCCCCCCCGTGTCGCTGTCCCCTCACCGATGGGCCCGGGCAGGTGACGTCCGGAGGCGTTGAGGCAGAAGGTGACATTGATGCTGGGGGGGGACACAGGGGTGGCACCGTGCGTCCCCTGGCTGTCCCCCTGGCTGTCCCCACCACTGCCCCCCTCAGTGTCCCCCCAGCACGGACACCCAGCGCCCCCCGCAGTGTCCCAGCGCATCGTCCCCGTGTCCCGGGGAGCCCCCGGTGTCCCCATGTCCCCAGTGTCCCCCTCCCAGTGTCCTCAGTGTCCCCTCCCAGTGTCCCCAATCCCCTCTCCACTCTCCCCACTGTCCCTGCCCTGTCCCCTCACTGTCCCCCGCTGTCCCCGGTGTCCCGCTGTCCCCTCACTGTCCCCAGTGTCCCCGCTGTCCCCTCACTGTCCCCAGCTGTCCCCGGTGTCCCGGTGTCCCCGGTTGTCACCCACCAGGACGCGTGGTGGCCGCCGGCAGGGCGCAGCCGCGCTCCTCGGGGTTGAACATGGAGGGGACGATGGCCAGGCTGGCGCTGGCGTGGACGATGGGGCGGCCCCTGGGGACAGCGGGTCAGGGACCTGCCACCCCCGGCACCGGGGACCCCGCTGGCGGGCCACGCGGGGGACAGGTGACAACGGGTGACAGGTGACACGGGTGACACGGGTGACGCTCACCTGTAAACCACGGCCGCGTCCGCCCCGAAGGCGCCAACCAGGAGATCTGTGGGGACAGGGGACACTGAGGGGACAGGGGGACACTGAGGGGACAGGGGGACACTGAGGGGACAGGGGGACACCAGGACAGGGACAGGGACACAGGGGGATCCCTGGGAATGGGGACAGGGGACACCGGGAGAGGGACAGGGATGGCAGAGGGAGGACATCGGGAATGGGGACAGGGTGACACGGGGGGTGACAGGGGTGACACAGGGGTGACACAGGGGTGACAGGGGTGACACAGGGTGACACAGGGCGACAGGGGTGACACAGGGGTGACAGGGGGTGGCACAGTGTCCCTCACCGGGGTAGCCGTTGTTGGGAGGTGACAGGGGTGACAGGGGTGTCACAGGGGTGACACAGGGGTGACACAGGGGTGACAGGGGGTGTCCCTGTCCCTCACCGGGGTAGCCGTTGCCGTCCAGGTCGCTGGCCCCGCGCAGGGCGGCCCCGAAGAAGTCGGGGTGCCCGCGGGGCGCGCCCATCCCCCGCAGCACCTGGGCGGGCCGGGCCCGCAGCCCCCCCGGGCCCCCCCGGAAGATGAACACGAGCCCCCGGCGACCCTCGGCCCCCAGCGGGGCCCCCACGGCCACGTCTGAACACGGGGGGGGGGTCAGCGGGGGGGGGCAGGGGGGGCACCCCCGTAACCCCCCAAAAACATCCTGTGCCCCCCAAAACCCCCCATAAACCCCTCTTTGCCCCCCATAACCCCCCGGTAAACACCCCCGTACCCACCCCTGTGCCCCCATAAACCCCCAATAACCCCCGCCCCCCCAATTCCCCCCTTTGCTCCCCCCATTCCTGGTACCCCCCGGTCCCACTGTAGCCCCCTCCGGTCCCGGTCCCGTTGTATCCATCCCGGTCCCGGTCCCCGGTACCCCCCCCGTGCCCCCCCGGTACCCCCCGGTGCCCCCCCGTTCCCGTTCCCGGTACCGTTGTATCCGTCCCGGTCCCAGTCCCTGGTACCACCCTGTTTCCCCCGGTCCCGGTACCCCCCCGGTGCCCCCCAGTCCCTGTTCCCGGTGCCCCCCCGGTCCCGTTCCCGTTCCCGGTACCGTTGTATCCGTCCCGGTCCCGTTCCCCCCCCTTTGCCCCCCCGGTCCCTGTTCCCGGTACCCCCCCGTGCCCCCCGTTCCCGGTCCCGGTCCCGGTACCCCCTGGTGCCCCCTCTTTGCCCCGGTCTCGGTGCCGGTACTGTTGTATCCGTCCCGGTCCGGTACCCCCTGGTGCCCCCCCCTTTGCCCCGGTCCCGGTGCCGGTACCGTTGTATCCCGTCCCGGTCCCGGTCCCGGTACCCCCCTGTGCCCCCCCAGTCCCTGTTCCCGGTACCCCCCCGGTGCCCCCTCCGGTCCCAGTCCCGGTCCCGGTACCCCCCGGTGCCCCCCCGGTCCCGGTCCCGGTGCCGGTACCGTTGTATCCGTCCCGGTCCAGGTCCCCCAGCGCGGCGATGGCGCTGCCGAAGCGGCCGAACTCGTGCTGGCCGGTGAGGGGGGGCGGGGGGCGCGGGCAGCCCCCCCCCCCGGTGCAGGTACACGTACACCCGGCCCAGCTCCCGCGCCCCCCCCGCGCCGCTGCGCGCCATGAACAGCGGGGCGCCCACCAGCAGGTCCGTGAGCCTGGGGGCACAAAATGGGTCTGGGGGTCACTGAGTGAGTCTGGGGGGGGGCACAAAATGGGTCTGGGGTCTGGGGGGGCACTGAGTGAGTCAGTCTGGGGGCGCCCACCAGCAGGTCCGTGAGCCTGGGGGGGCACAAAATGGGTCTGGGGGTCACTGAGTGAGTCTGGGGGGGGGCACAAAATGGGTCTGGGGTCTGGGGGGGCACTGAGTGAGTCAGTCTGGGGGGGCACAAAATGGGTCTGGGGGTCACTGAGTCAGTCTGGGGGGGCACAAAATGGGTCTGGGGTCACTGAGTGAGTCTGGGGGGGGCACAAAATGGGTCTGGGGTCTGGGGGGCACTGAGTGAGTCAGTCTGGGGGCGCCCACCAGCAGGTCCGTGAGTCTGGGGGGGCACAAAATGGGTCTGGGGGCACTGGGGGGGCACTGAGTGAGTCTGGGGGACACAGGGGGGACATGGGGGGACAGAAAAGGGGACACAAAGGGGTCCCGGGGGGTCCCGGGGGTCCCTGGGGGGTCCCGGGGGGTCCCGGGGGGGTCCCGGGGGGGTCTCAGGGGGTCCCTCACCCGTCGTTGTTGACGTCGGTGGCGGCCACGGCGTAGCCGAAGTACGAGGCCATCTGGGGGGAGGGAGGGGCACAAAACGGGGTGGAGGGGGGGCCAAAAACCCCCCAGACGGGGGTGACGACCCCCCCCCCCCAAATTCCGTGTGTCCCCCCACCCCTCCACGGGGACCCCATGCCCAATTTCAGAGCCCCCCCCCCCCCCCATTTGAGACCATCCCTGGGTGTTCCCCCCTCCCCACCTCGGGGCCCTCCTGGACCCCCCCAGACCCCCCCAGGACCCTCCTGGACCCTCCTGGACCCCCCCAGACCCCCCAAACCCCCCCAGGACCCTCCTGGACCCCCCCAGACCTCCCCAGCCCCCGTCCCACCTGCTCCCCCGAGAAGTTGTACAGCGACTTCATGTTGGTGCCGTTGAGGATGGTGACCTGGGGACACCGAGGGGACACCGAGGGGACACTGAGCCGGGGGGGGGCAGGGGCAGCGCCACCCCCCCAGTGCCCCCCGTGTCCCCCCCGTGTCCCCCCCGTGTCCCCCCGTGTCCCTTTTCTGTCCCCCCGTGTCCCCCCCGTGTCCCCCCCGTGTCCCCCCCGTGTCCCCCCGTGTCCCCCCCGTGAATCCCCCCCGTGTCCCCCCGTGTCCCCCCGTGTCCCCCCGTGTCCCCCCGTGTCCCCCTTACGTAGCCGTAGGTCAGGTTGCCCTTGGGGACACCGGCCACGAAGTCTGTGGGGACAAAGGGACAGAAGGACAAAGGGACACGTTCAGGTGTGGCCGTGTCACCCTGGCGTGTCACCCTGGCGTGTCACCCGCTGTCACCCACCTTGCGTGGTGTCACCGCTGAACTCCCCGACTGTCACCGAGTAGCCTGGGGGGGAGAGAGAGAGAGAGAGAGTGTCACCTGTGTCACCTGTGTGTCACCTGTGTGTCACTGTGTGTCACTGTGTGTCACCTGTGTGCCGCCTGTGTCACCCGTGTGCTGCCTGTGTGTCACCTGTGTGTCACCTGTGTGTCACTGTGTGTCACCTGTGTCACCCGTGTGCTGCCTGTGTGTCACTGTGTGTCACTGTGTGTCACCTGTGTCACCTGTGTGTCACTGTGTGTCACTGTGTGTCACCTGTGTGTCACCTGTGTGCTGCCTGTGTGTCACTGTGTGTCACTGTGTGTCACCTGTGTCACCTGTGGTCGTCCACCTGTGTGCCGCCTGTGTCACCTGTGTGTCACTGTGTGTCACTGTGTGTCACTGTGTGTCACCTGTGTGTCACCTGTGTGTCACTGTGTGTCACTGTGTGTCACTGTGTGTCACCTGTGTGTCACCCGTGTGCTGCCTGTGTGTCACTGTGTGTCACCTGTGTGCCGCCTGTGTCACACGTGTGCTGCCTGTGTGTCACCCTGTGTGTCACCTGTGTGTCACTGTGTGTCACTGTGTGTCACTGTGTGTCACCCGTGTGCTGCCTGTGTGTCACCTGTGTGTCACCTGTGCCACCTGTGTGTCACCTGTGTGTCACCTGTGTGTCACCTGTGTGCTGCCTGTGTGTCACCTGTGTGTCACTGTGTGTCACCCTGGTGCCACTGCCCCATGTCACCCATGTCCCCAGGTGTCCCCTGTGTCACCCATTGTACCTGTTCCCGTGTCCCATGTCACCCATGTAGCTGTCCTGTGTCACCCATGTAGCTGTCCCCGTGTCACCCATGTCCCTGTCCCATGTCACCCATGTAGCTGTCCCCATGTCCCATGTCCCCATGTAGCTGTCCCCGTGTCCCCATGTCACCCATGTAGCTGTCGTCGTGCTGGGGCTCCGCCTGCCGCGTCTGGAGCTGTCCCGGCACCTCCTGGATCAGGTACTCGGGGAAGTTCCCGGCCGCGATCTGCTCCTGGGTGGCCGACATCACCTGCCCTGGGGACAGGGGGCACCTCAGCACCCCGGGGGACACCCCTGGGGACACCCCTGGGGACACCCCTGGGGACAGGGACACCTCCCACGTCACCTGCCCTGGGGACAGGGGGCACCTCAGCACCCCGGGGACACCCCTGGGGACACACCCCTGGGGACACCCCTGGGGACAGGGACACCTCCCACGTCACCTGCCCCTGGGGACAGGGGGCACCTCAGCACCCCGGGGACACCCCTGGGGACACCCCTGGGGACACCTCAGCACCCCGGGGACACCCCTGGGGACACCCCTGGGGACACCTCAGCACCCCTGGGGACACCCCTGGGGACAGGGACACTCCCACTGCCAAGGGACACCTCCCACATCTCCTGCCCTGGGGACAGGGACACCTCAGCACCCCGGGGGACAGGGCGGGCAGGGGGATGGGGAGTGAGACGGGGACAAAAGGGACGGGCAGGGAGAGGGGGGACAGGGGGGACACCCAGGGGGGACACCCAGGGGACAATGGGGACAATGGGGACACCAGGGGACACACCCAGGGACACCCAGGGGACAATGGGGACAATGGGGACACCCAGGGGGACACACCCAGGGGACACCCAGGGGACACCCAGGGGACAATGGGGACACAGGGGACAGGCCCGGGCGGGCGGGGGTCTCACCTTGCCAGAAGTAGCTGCCGGGCCCCCCCAGAGCACCCGGCGGTCTGCGGAGACAGCGGGGACCCCTGAGCCGGGCTGCGCCCCGGCCCCGGGACCCCCAAAAACCCCGGACCCCCCAAAACCCCCCGGGACCCCCAAAAACCAATCCCTGAGCCGGGCTGCACCCCCGACTCCCGGGAGCCCCCAAACCCCGGGACCCCCAAAACCCCCCGGGACCCCAAAAACCCCGGGATCCCCCAACACCCCCCGGGGACCCCCAAAAACCCAACCTGCACCCCCGACCCGGGACCCCCAAAACCCCCGGGACCCCAAACCCCCCCAGGACCCCCAAAACCCCCCCGGACCCCCCTCCCTTCACTCCCCTGACCCCCCAGCCCCCCAAACCACCAGAACCCCCCCAAAAACCTCCAGGACCCCCCCAAAACCCCTCAGAACCCCCGTCCCTTCACTCCCCCTGAACCCCAGCCCCCCCCCAGCCCCCCCAGCCCCCCCAGCCCACCTGGGTGAACTCGGCGCTGAAGCCCCCCTGGCAGTAGCCCTGCCCGGCCGCCGAGTTCAGGTCTGGGGGACACGGGGGGGCTCAGGGGGGGCTCGGCGTTGGGGTCACCCCCTCCCCAGGGTTTGGGGGGGGTCACCCTGGGGGTGCACGGGGGCGTTGGGGGTCCCGGGGGGGGTTGTGCACGGGGGGCGTTGGGGGTCCCGGGGGGGGTTTGGGGGTCCCGCCTGAGCGGCAGGGAGGACAGGGGTTTTTTGGGAGGGGGTTTGGGGGGGGGGTTAGGGGGTCTTTGAGGGTCCCAGGGGGGTTTTTGGGGGTCCCGGGGGGGTTTTGGGGGTCCTGGGCGTTTTTAGGGTTTTTTTGGGGGGGTTTCTTGGGGGTCCCAGGGTCCCACCTGAGTGGCAGGGGTTTGGGGGGTCCCGGGGGTTTTTGGGGGTTTTTTGGGGGGTTTTAGGGTTTTTGGGGGGCCCACCTGAGCGGCAGGAGTCTTGGGGCATCCCGGGGGGGGGTTTGGGGGTGACTTTTGGGGGTCCCGGGATCCCACCTGAGTGGCAGGGGTTTTTGGGGGGTTCCCAGGGGTTTTTTGGGGGGGGTTTGGGCGGGTTTTTGGAGGTTTTTTGGGGGGTTTTTAGGGTTTTTGGGTCCCACCTGAGTGGCAGGGGTTTTGGGAGGTCCCGGGGGTGTGTGGGGGGGGGGGTTGGAGGGTTTTTTGGGTGGTTTTTGGGGTCCCACCTGAGCGGCAGGGATTTTGGGGGGTGCCAGGGGGTTTTTGAGGAGGTTTTTGGGGTTTTTTGGGGGGGGTTAGGGTTTTTGGGGTCCCACCTGAGCGGCAAGGGCGCGTACTCCACGAACTTGGAGAAGTTGCCCAGGGACAGGAAGCAGGAGCCCACCGGCTCCCGCGCCCCCCCCTCCTCCTTGGGGGGGCTCCAGCTGTACAGGGGGGCGCAGGCCTGGGGGGCGCGGGGGGGGACACTGATGGGCACCACAGTGTGTGCCCCCAGTATGCCCCCAATGCCCCCATGTTCCCAGTGTCCCCACTGTGCCAGGATTGAGCCATTGTGCCCCCCAATGTCCCCTCAGTGTCCCCAGTGTCCCCAATGTCCCCATGTCCCCAATGTCCCCATGTCCCCAGTGTCCCCCCCACTGTCCCCCCCAGTGTCCCCCCCGTACCAGGATGGAGCCGTTGTGTCCCCATGTCCCCATGTCCCCAGTGTCCCCAATGCCCCCCCAGTGTCCCCAATGTCCCCAGTGTCCCCCCCGTGTCCCCCCCGTACCAGGATGGAGCCGTTGTGTCCCCATGTCCCCAATGTCCCCAATGTCCCCAGTGTCCCCATGTCCCCGTACCAGGATGGAGCCGTTGTGTCCCCATGTCCCCATGTCCCCATGTCCACATGTCCCCGTGTCCCCATGTCCCCAGTGTCCCCCCCAATGTCCCCGTGTCCCCGTACCAGGATGGAGCCGTTGTGTCCCCATGTCCCCGTGTCCCCATGTCCCCAGTGTCCCCCCCGTGTCCTCCCCGTACCAGGATGGAGCCGTTGTGTCCCCATGTCCCCGTGTCCCCATGTCCCCGTGTCCCCATGTCCCCATGTCCCCATGTCCCCAATGTCCCCAGTGTCCCCATGTCCCCAGTGTCCCCCCCGTGTCCCCCCCGTACCAGGATGGAGCCGTTGTGTCCCCATGTCCCCATGTCCCCATGTCCCCATGTCCCCAATGTCCCCATGTCCCCAATGTCCCCGTACCAGGATGGAGCCGTTGTGTCCCCATGTCCCCATGTCCCCATGTCCCCAATGTCCCCTGTCCCCCCGTACCAGGATGGAGCCGTTGTGGGCCCTCACGGTGGCCCCGAACCACTGCAGGGATTTGAACTCCACGGGCTCGGCGCCCTCGCTGCTGTTGCCCCCAAAGTCGTGGGTGCGGGTCCCTGGGGGGGGGGGGGGACACGGGTCAGGCCACGCCCCCTCCCCCCGCCCCCCCGGGACCCCCCCGGCCCGGGTTGATCATTAACGGGAGCCAAGGCCAGCGGGGGGAGGGGACAGGGACAGGGGACGGTGACACGGTGACACCCAGCTGCCCTGGGGGGGTCCTGGGGGGCGCTGGGTTGTCACCGCTGTGCCCTGTCCCCTGGGGGGGTCCCCATGCCTGTCCCCACATGCCTGGGGGGGGGGGTCGGCCCCCCATCTTTGTCCCCATTCCTGTCCCCCACCCATGGCCCCGTTCCTGGGGTTTGTCCCTGTCCCTATTCCTGGGGGTTTGTGTCCCTATCCCCTGTCCCCATTCCTGGGGATTTGTCCCTGTCCCCATTCCTGGGGGTCTGTCCCCGTTCCTGGGGGGTTTGTCCCTGTCCCTGTCCCTGTCTCTGTCCCTGTCCCTGGGGGTTTGTCCCTGTCCCTGTCCCCATGCCCTGGGGGGATTTTGTCCCCACCCATCTCTGTCCCCATTCCTGGGGGTCCTGTCCCCCCCCACGTGTGCCCATTCCAGGTGTGTCCCCTTCCCCCCCGTCCCCCCCTGTCCCCCCCGTGTCCCCCCCTGTCCCCCGGTGTCCCCCGGTGTCCCCTCACCGATGTGGTCGAAGTCGATGGGGGCGCAGCCGCCGCGGGGGGCCAGGGGCAGTGGAACACGGCCCCCCCCCTGGGTGACATTGGGCTGGCTCGTGTTGGCCTTGGGGGCCCCCACCAGGATGCTGACACTGGGGGGACAGGGGGGCTCAGGGCGGGGAGTGACCCCACGGGGCCCGGGGGGTCCCCCGGGTGCTCCCCGAGCCCCTCCCGGCCCGAGGGGAGGGGGGACACGGCCGGGGGGGTCCCGAGGGGCGGGGGGCACTGACCGGGAGCTCCCCGGTTCGCCCCGGGACCCCCGGTGGGTCACACGTGGGGGTCGGGGGGGCGGCACGGCCGGGCGTGGGTCCCCCCCGATGTTCGGGTCCCCCCGAGCCCCCCCCGAGCCCCCCGGGACAGCTCCCGGCTCCGGTTACAGGAAACGCTCCGGGCCCGGGGCAGCGGGGCCCCGGGACCCCCGGCGGGGCCGGCGCGGGGGGGACCCGGGGGGACACCGGGGGGACACCGGGGACGGGGCTCGGCCCGCTCGGGACCCCCCGCGCCGGACCCTCCCGGTTCCCGTTCCCCGGCCCCGCTTCCTGCTCCCCATTCCCGGTTCCCGTCCCGGTGCCGATTCCCCGCCCGCTGCCCCGTTTCCGTTCCCGCTGCCCGGGCCCGGTCCCCGGGACCGCTCCGCTCCCCGGCTCCGGCTCCCTCTCCCCGTCCCGCTCCCGGTTCTCACTTCCCGTTCCCGTTCCCGCCGCCCCCGCCCGCTCCCGTTCCCGTTGGCCCTTCCCCTTCCCGGTCCCGCTGTCCCGTTCCCGTTATCCCGCTCCCGGTCCGTCCCTCCTGGCCCCGCCCCGCCCCGCGGCCGCTCCCCGTCCCACCGGGCCGCTCCCGGTGCCCGCTCCCCGTCCCGCTCCCGGTCCCGGCACCGCTGCCCGCCGTCCCTCGCCCCCTCCGGTCCCGTCCCGCCGCCTCCCCGCTCCGGGGCCGCTCCCGGGGCCGCTCCGGGGCCGCTCCCGCCCCGTCCCGTCCCGCTCCCCGTGGGCGGTCCCGGTTCCCGGCGCGGTTGGCGGTGCCGCTCCCGGCCCGGCTCCCGGCCCGGCTCCCGCTCGGTTCCCGCTCGGTTCCCGCTCGGTTCCCGGTACCTGCGGGGCTCGGGCAGGTAGAAGTCCAGCGCGAAGCCGAAGAAGGAGCCGGGGGCCCCGCGGAACACCACGGGCCGCGACGCCTCCAGGTTGAAGGCGGCCACCGGCGGGAGCAGCAGCGGCAGCAGCAGCGGCAGCGGCACACGGCAGCGGCACCGGCAGCGCCATCCGGGCCCGGGGGCGGCGCGGGGGGGCCGCGGCCGGGGCCATGGCGGTCGGGGCTGCCCGGGCTCGGCGCTGCTCCCGCTCCCGAGTCCCCTCGGAAAGTGCCGGGGGGGGCCCGGGGCCGCCCCGCCCCGCCGTGACTCACCGGGGAGGAGCCAGAGCCCCGCCGGGCACCGGCACCGGCACCGGCACCGGGGAGCCCGGGGGGAGCGGGGCACGCCGGGGACACGGGGACAGCAGGGACGGGGACATCCCGCGGGGAGCGGGACAGAAGGGACAGGGACACCCCCGGGGACAGCGGGACACCCCGGGGACAGAGGGACACCCGGGGACAGCGGGACAGAAGGGACAGGGACACCCCGAGGACAGCGGGACACCCCGGGGACACCGGGACAGAAGGGACAGGGACACCCCGGGGACACCGGGACAGAAGGGAATGGGACACTCGAGGACACCGGGACACTCCAAGGACACCGGGACACCCTGGGACAGCGCAGGGCCATGGGGACATCAGGGATGGGGACACCTGAAGGACACCCAGGGACATCAGGGACACCCTGAGGGCAACGGGACAGCGGGGACGGGGACACCCGAAAGGCACTGGGACACCTTGGGACAGCGGGACTGAGGGACGAGGACACCGGGACAGCGGGACTGAGGGACAGGGACACCGGGGTACGGGGACACCGGGGTACGGGGACACCGGGGTACGGGGACATTTGGGGACACCAGCACACAGGGACACCGTGTGGGGACACGAGCGGGACAGGCACAGGGACATGGGGGAGGACACGGGGGACACTGCAGGACAGGACAGGGGGGACAGGAGCGGGCCAGGCCAGGGGGTGGCAGGGCCGGGGACACCGCGGGAGGAAGGGGACACGGCGGGGGACACGGGGGCTTGGGAAAGGGACACCGCGGGAGGAGGGGGACACGAGGGAGGAAGGGGACACGGCCGGAGGAAGGGGACACCGCGGGGGACACGGGGGGGGCCGGATCCCGGCGGCCGCTTCCTGGAAGGGAAGAGCGGAAACGGGGCCGGGGCTGGAGCCGTTCCCACGGAGGGGTGGGGGGGACACGGGGGGGGACAGGACCCCCAGGGGGACACAGAACTCCCAGGGGGGCACACGGCGCTGGCACCTCCTTGGGGGCACATGAGGGGACAGTAGGACCCCCCCAGGGGGACACGGGGCGCGTGTGCAGCCCCCCCGTGCTGGTGCAAAGGGGGGGACACTCGGGGACACGCGGGGACACGCGGGGACACCCCCGACCCGTGCGGGGCGCGCGGCCGCGTGCGCAAGGGGGGGCTGGGGGCGTGCAGGGGGACGGGGGGCGTGCAAAGGGGGCGGGGGGCGGGCAGGGGCCGGGGTCGGGGGCCTCGCCCGGCAGCCGCCGCATTCCAGCGCCGCTGATGCAACGGCGGCCGCGCAGCTGGGCCGGGCCCGGGGGGCTCCGGGGGGCTCGGGAGGGCCCAGGGGACCGTGGGGACACCCCCCGGGACACCCCCGGGACACCCCTGGGACCCCCCCGCGGCAGCACCGGCCGTGGCCGGGGTGGGGGGCGCGGGTGGTCGCACGGGGGGGGGGTTTGTCCCCGCTGTCCCCGCTGTCCCCGCGGGTGCGTGCCCGCCGTGCCCCCCTGGGGACAATGGGGACGTTTCCGTGCCGGGGGGGAAGTGGCGGGCGGGGGGGGAAGAACAATGCGCTGGCGCCGGGGCCTTTCCTGCCCCGCTGCGACCCCGGGCACGCGGGAGGTGGCACCGGGATGGCCGGAGGTGGCAGCGGGGTTGGGTGCGGTGACACGGTGACCGTGCGCTGTGACACCGTGTGGTGACACCGGGGCCGCGATCCCACGCGTGTGGTGACACGGTGACCGCGGGCAGGCGCGTGGCCTGGCTCCGTCCCCTGGAGAACACGCGTGTCCTGGCTCTGTCCCATGAAGCACACGCGTGTCCTGGCTCCGTCCCCTGGAGCACACGCGTGTCCTGGCTCTGTCCCATGAAGCACACGCGTGTCCTGGCTCCGTCCCCTGGAGAACACGCGTGTCCTGGCTCTGTCCCATGGAGCACACGCGTGGCCTGGCTCCGTCCCCCTGTTCGTGCTCATTCCCATGTCCCCAAGTCCCCTCACACCCACATCCCTGTGTCCCCATGTCCCCACATCCCCAAACACCCAAATTCCCAAATCCCCCAACTCCCAAATTCCTGAATTCCCAAACGCCCAAATTCCCAAGTTCCCACATCCCTGTGTCCCTAAACCCCCAAATTCCCAACCCCCCCAATTCCTGAATTCCCAAACCCCCAAATTTCTAAACCCCCGTGTCCCCAAACCCCCAAATTCCTTCTGCCCCCCCCTTGTCCCCCCACCCCAGGGTCACCCCAGGGTCCCCACCCACGGCCCCATCCCAGGGACACCCCCAGACCCCCCCAGGGACACCCCCAGACCCCCCCTTCACCCCCCAGTGTCCCCCAGCCACATTTTAGGGGGGGGACAGGCACAGCCCCCCCCCTCGCAGGGACCCCCCTGTGCCCCCCCCGGTCCCGGCGCGCCCCTGAGTCACCGGGGGGGCCCCGGGGGGGCCGGGCCTGAGTCACGGCCGCCGCCAGCCCCGTATATAGCCCGGCCCGGCGGCGGGGCCACGTCACCCCCGGCCCCCCCGGGCCCCCCCCGGGCCCCCCCCGGGCCGCGCCTGGGGGGTCTCGGGGCGCCGCGACCACCCCAGAGCGGGGCCGGTGCCGCAGCGTGCCCCCAATGTCCCCCCAACGTCCCCCCTGTGTCCCCCCGGTGTCCTCCCGGTGTCCCGGGCGGGGGGCGCGGGGGGGTCGGGGCTGGCCGGGAGCCCGGGCGGGCGCGGGGGGGGCGCGGGGGGGCCCCGGCACCGGCGCTTCCCAAAAAGGCGCTGGAGGCCCCGGGGGGCGGGAGCGGGGCCAGCCCGGGGGGGACACGGGGGGGACACGGGGGGGACACCGGGGGGACACCGGGGGGACACCGGGGGGTGTGAGTGTGGCTGCACATTCCGGGGACACGTGGGGACAGGGACACGGGACCCCACGGCACAGGGAGCGGCCACACGCGTGTGTGCTGGCTGTCCCCGTGTCCCCATAACCCCAAATCCCCGTGTCCCCATAACCCCAAATCCCTGTGTCACCATGTCCCCAAATCCCCATGTCCCCAAATCCCCGTGTTCCCCTGTCCCCAAATCCCCGTGTCACCTTGTCCCCAAATCCTTGTGTCCCCAAATCCTTGTGTCCCCCTGTCCCCATAACCCCAAATCCCCGTGTCCCCATATCCCCAATCCCTGTGTCACCATGTCCCCAAATCCCCGTGTCCCTGTGTCCCCAAATCCTTGTGTCACCTTGTCCCCAAATCCCCCTGTCCCCGTGTCCCCACATCCTCATTCGGGGTCACCCCGTGATCCAACGGGGCATTTTTGGGGCCAGATCCGGGATTTTCCTGCTGGGGCAGCAGGAGGGGATTTGGGGGCGCTCCCCCCTCTTTTTTGGGGTGAAATGTCGGGGTTTGGGGCGTTCCCTGTTTTCCCTGCCTTTGGGCTCCCAGCAGCCCCAAAATCCGGGATTTCCATCCCTGTCCAGGCCAGGCCGGGGAGAATCCCTCAAAACCCCATGGGATGAGCCCAAAAACCCCAAAAATCGCCCCAAAAGTCCCAGGGGCAGAATTCCCTCGGGGATTTGGGGACACCAAAGGTGACAGAGATTTGGGGTGGCACCGGAACATTCCAGAGCCTCCCCGCCCAGGGAATTCCCGACCCGGGGGAGGCTCCAAGGGGAGAGGAGAAGAAAAATCGCCATAAAAAATTGGTGGAAAAGCGGGAGCCGCCTGTTTTTTCCCAGCCGGGGACGGCGATCCCGATTTTCCAGCCCCCGCCCGGATCCACCCTGGCAGGAAAAACTCCGGGCCAGGCCCGGGACACGCAGGGAGAGGGGGCAGAGCTGGGAAAAAATAGGAAAACATTGGAAGAAGTTGGAAGAAGTTGGGAAAAAAACTGGAAAAAGTTGGAAAAAAATAGGAAAAACTGGAAAAAAATTTGGGAAAATTGGGAAGAAATCCCTCCTGGGGCTGTGTGGGTTTTTTGGGGGATCCCACTTGGGGTGCAGGGTGGGATTTGGGATGGGGTGAGCGGATAAATCCCGCTGGGGGCGTCCAGGTGGAGCTGGGGGGGCGGAAAATTCCCCCAAAAACAGGATTTGAAAGGGATTTTGGGGGAAAATGCAGCGGATGAGGGCAGGGAGGGGGACGGGCCCGCGGCAGATGTTGGGATCGGGGCGGGGGTGGCGATCCCGAATCCCCGATCCCGCCCCGCAGCTGCGATCCCGGAATTTCCACAATTCCAGAACCTTCCAGGCCCCCCCCCCCCGCGCGGGGCGAACCCCCGGGAAGGGGGGAAAGGGATAAAAAGGGAGAAAAAGGGAGAAAAAGGAGCTTTTTTGCCCCAAAACGCGGGCGGGAGCGGGGGGCGGCGGCACCGGAGGCGGCGGTGACACAGAAATTCCCATTTCCACTTTTTCCGCCCCAAATCCGGCGGCTCCGAGCGGAGCTCAGCTCCCGGCGCGGGGGGGGGGAGAGAAAGGAGGAGGAATTTGGGGGGGGGGTGTGGGGATCTCCCCCCTCCTGGGGGGTCCCGGGGGGGTCCCGGGGGTTCCGGGGGTGGGGACGCTCGGTGACAATTTTTGGGGAGGATTTTCGGGGTGGGGGGGGTCAAGGTGGGCACCCCCCCCCCCCCCAGGGCGGGTCCCCTGTCCCGGTGCCCCGGGCACGGGGGGGGGACTTTACGCAAGATGCCCCAAAATTGCCCCCCCGAGCCCAAAATTCCTCCCGGGAGCGCAGGAACGGTGGGAAAGGGGATGGGGGGAGGGGACGGGACAGGGGGACAGGGACAGGACAGGGACACGGGGGGGGGACAGGGACACTGGTGGGGGACAGGGACAGCGGGGGGGACAGGGGTGACAGGGACACCGGGACAGGGACACCGGGGGGGGGACAGGGACGGGACAGGGGGGACAGGGACACAGCTCGGGGGGTGGCAGGGGACACCGGGGGTGTGACACGACCAGCCCGGAGTGACCAGCGCGGGGGGGGGGGACCACCAGTCAGGGCGGGGGTCCCCGCATTCCCCCGCCGCGGGGGTGGCACTGTCCCCACCCCCAGTGTCGCCCGTCACCCCCAGCGCCTCGGGGACAGCGATTTTATTTCCGGAAATATTTGACAGCCGGGGGGGCTCGCCCGGGACGCCCCGGGACCCCCCGGGCCCCGCACGCCGACACCGGCCGGGGCTGCGCTGTCCCCGAGCGGGGCCCGCCTCTCCCCAAGGGCGGCGCTGCTGTCGCCGGCCGCGGCTTCCTCGGTGCCAGCCCCTCCGGGGGGACAGCGGGGTCCGAGCTGGGGACAGAGGGGGGGGTCAGCTCGGGGGTGCTGGGGGGACAGCGGGTGTGGCACCTGGGGACAGTCACACACCCGAGTGTGGCACTTGGGGACACACAGACACACCCGAGTGTGACACCTGGGGACAGTCACACACCCGAGTGTGGCACTTGGGGACACACAGACACAGCTGAGTGTGGCACTTGGGGACAGTCCTACCCCTGAGTGTGGCACTTGGGGACACACAGACGCAGCTGTGACACCTGGGGACACTCCCACGCCCCCGAGTGTGGCACCTGGGGACATTCCCAGCCCTGTCCCCGGGTCCTACCTGAGGCAGGGGACAGGCAGGTCCCCCTTGGTGACATGCAGGATGAACGGGGGGGGCTCCTCCAGCTCCAGCTCGCTCAGCTCTGCACGGGGACAGGGACACCGAGGGGACACGGTGGGGACACCGTGGGGACATGGTGGGGACACCGAGGGGACACCGAGGGGACAGGGTGGGGACACCGAGGGGACACGGTGGGGACACCGAGGGGACAGGAAGGGGACACGGTGGCAGCCCCTGGGGACACCGCGGGAGCCTCACCTGCGTCCCAGTCCTCCTGGCACGGGGGGGGCTGCCAGGCATGGGGGGGTCCCCCGGCTGTCCTGGCCTTGTCCTCGGGGTCTGCGGGGACACCGGGGGCAGCGGTGAGGGGACACAGCTGGGGAGACCTGGGGCACACACCTGGGCACAGCAGTGAGGGCACACCTGGGGGCACACCTGGGGACAGCGGTGAGGGCACACCTGGGGGCACACCTGGGCACACACCCGGGCACACCTTGGCACACCTGGGGACACCTGGGGGCACACCTGGGCACACACCTGGGCACACCTTGGCACACCTGGGGGCACACCTGAGCATACACCTGGGCACACCTGGGCACAGCAGTGAGGGCACACCTGGGGCATACCGGGGCACACACCCGGGCACACCTTGGCACACCTGGGGACACCTGGGGGCACACCTGGGCACACACCTGGGCACACCTGGGGGCACACCTGGGGACACCTGGGGGCACACCCGGGCACACCTGGGGGCACACCTGGGGGCACACCCGGGCACGCACCTCGGGGCAGCTCGAGCGGCAGTTTGTCGGGGCACGAGGTGACGTGGCCGCGCAGGTGCGCGCGCGGGACGCGGTGGCGCGCGTTGAAGGGACACGTGGCCAAGGTGCGCGACACGTGCGGGTTGTTCTGGGGACAGCGACACGGGGGGGGGGGCTGAAAGAGGGGGGGGGGACACAGAGCCCCTCCTGCCCCCCAGAGCTGCGCCCTCGGAGCCCGGACCCCCCCGGACCCCGGCCCCAATTCCTGCAGACCCCAGATCCTCACAGACCCCAACCCAAATCCCCACAGACCCGAGCCCCAAACCCCTGCAGACCCCAGACCCCAATTTCCACAGACCCCAGACCCCGGCCCCAATTCCTGCAGACCCCAGCCCCAATTCCCACAGACCCCAGACCATCACAGACCCCCGGCCCCAATTCCCACAGACCCCGGTCCCAATTCCCGCAGACCCCCAGACCCTCACAGACCCCAACTCCAAACCCCTGCTGACCCCAGACCCCAATTCTACAGATCCCGACCCCAAACCCCTGCTGACCCCAGACCCAATTCCCGCAGACCCCAGACCCTCCCCAAGCCCCAACCCCAACCCCCCCCCCCCGGGTGTCCCCCGCTGTCCCCCCGCTGTCCCGGTGTCCCCCCGTGTCCCGGTGTCCCCCGCTGTCCCAGTGCCTCCCCGTTCCCGCTGTCCCGGTGTCCCCCCGGTGCCGGTGCCGGTCCCCGAGCGCACCTGCTGGCAGCGCACCAGGTGATAGGGCAGGCGGGACACGCGCACCTGGTGGCTCCGGTCGTACGGGCACTGCACGAGCGCGTCGGGCTCCATGCGGACCCGAGCGGCCCGACGGCACCGGGCACGTTCGGTACCACCGGGCACGTTCGGTACCGCCGGGCACCGTTCGGTACCGCCGGGCACCGTTCGGTACCGGCTATGTCCCACCAGACACGGTTCGGTCCCGGTTCGGTCTCACCAGCCGCAGTTTGGTCCCAGCGGTCCCGGTTCGGTCCCGGTTGGGTTCCAGCGGTCCCGGTCCGGTCCCGGTCCGGTCACGATTCGGTCCCCGGAAATGTCCTCGTCCAGTCACACCAGCCCCCGGTTTCGTTCCCGGTTCGGTCCCGTCCCGTTCCGGTCTCACCGGTGCCGTCCCGGTTCCGGTCCCGTTCCGGTCCCACCGGTTACCGGTTCGGTCCCAGCAGTCCCGGTTCCGTCCCGTTCTGGTCCCACCGGTACCGGTTCGGTCCAGCAGGGTCGGTTCTGTCCCGTTCTGGTCCCACCGGTACCGGTTCGGTGCCAGCAGGGTCGTTCGGTCCCGTTCTGGTCCCACCGGTGCCGGTTCGGTGCCAGCAGGGTCGGTTCTGTCCCCGTTCCGGTCCCACCGGTGCCGGTTCTGTCTCGTTCCGGTCCCAACTGTGCCGGTTCTGCTTTACGGCAGCGTCGCCGTTACCGCGGCAACGGGCGCTGCTTCCCAGTCCCTCCGAGCCGCTGGGGGGCGCCGCGGCGCCGTCTCCGCGGTGCGGCCTGGAACGAGCCGAATAATAAATTAGGAAGTTATTAAAAATTAAAAGTTTTATTCCTAAAATAAATCAAAAAATCATTAAAAATGCCTAATTAAAAAGCCTTAAAGTACAAGAGCATGGCCGGGGCTAAACCCAAGCTGGACCGAAAATGGACTAAAAAAATTTATATTTTTGTATTTTCACACTTTTATAAGTTGTGGTTCATTTGCATGTTGGGGTTAATTGTATAATTAAAGTTTTGGGTTATGAAGTTCCATCCTCCTGGGTGATTTCTTTGATTCGCTGTCGCTTACAGTTTTTGGGGTTGAGGCTGTTACGGTGTCCTTGGATTTCGGGATGAAAAGGATTCTTTTGGTTAACCACAGAAAATTTAAAAGTTAAAAATGAAGGCATCGATGGCAACAGGGGAAAAATTGGGGTAAATGGGCCCTGGTTGGGAAAAAAATGAGTCTTGATTGGGGTAAAATGGGCCCTGATTGGGGTAAATGGGCCCGCCCTGATTGGGGTTAAAGAGGCTCAGATTGGGGTTAAATGAGCCAAGATTGGGGTCCCCCGACGGGGGACAAATGGGACCTGTTTGGGGACAAGTGGAACCCAAAAGGGGGACAAACAGGAGTGAATTTGGGTTCCACGGCCCAGTTTGTTCTCTATAGGGCCATGACGCCCATATGGGGCCGTGACCCCGCAACAGGGGCCTGAGCTGGGGTGGTGGCATCGGCCACCAGCGGTGTCCCCCGTGGCGCTGTCCCCACCCGCGGTGTCCCCCGCGGTGTCACGGGTGGTGTCACGTGTTCCCCAGCGCTGCCGGGGCCCGGCCCAGGAAGGGGAAGTTGGGGTTTGGGGCCTTTTGGGGACTCTGGGGGTGCCACCGAGGTGCCACCGAGGTGCCACCATGTCCCTGCCCTCGGTGTACGGGGACAAACTGGCCGAGAAGCTGACGCTGCTCAACGAGCGGGGCCGGGGGGTCCTCGTGCGCGTCTACAACCTCAAAAAGGTCTGGGGGGGGTCCTGGGGGACACCCGGGGGGACACCCGGGGGTCCCCAACCCCCCTGGCCATGGGGAGTGGCCGAGGGGATCGGCCACCGAGGGATGGGGGGGGATGTGGGGAGGGGGCACAGCCCAGGAGGGGATTTAGGGGGGATTTGGGGGGGGCCCTGGGCAGGGCGGGGCTTGGCCGGGGGGGTTTGGGGGGGTCCCAGCCTTGAGGGGGAATTTTGGGGGGGTCTGAGGAGGGGGAGCCTGAGTTTGGGGGTGGGGGTTGGGGGAATTTAGGGGGTCCCAGCCCGGAAAGGGTCGGGGTAGGGTGGGGCTTTGGGAGGTCCCAGCCCGGGAGGGGCTTTTGGGGTCATTTCGGGGGGTTGTGACACCGGGGGTCCCCCAGACGTGCTCGGACCCCCCGCACGCGGCCGCCCTTCCTCGGGGACAAGGCCATGGAGGCCTCGGCCAAGTTCATCCTGAAGAAATTCCCGCACCTGGACGTGCGGAGCAGCACCGTGAGCCGCTGGCCCCGTGTCCCCCTGTCCCCATGTCCCCACTGTCCCTGTGTCCCCCATGTCCCCATGTCCCCGTGTCCCCCTGTCCCCATGTCCCTGTGTCCCTGTGTCCCTGTGTCCCCATGGTCCCTGTGTCCCCGTGTCCCCACCCCCTGGAGGATGTGCCACCCCTCCCTGAGTGTCCCCCTCTTGTCATCCCCACCCTGCGTGTCCCCTCTGTCACCTCACCCTGGATGTCCCCTTTTCTCACCCCTCCCTGCTGTCCCCGTGTCACCCACACTGCTGTCCCCGTGTCACCCACGCCGCTGTCCCCGTGTCACCCACACTCCTGTCCCCGTGTCACCCCACGCTGCTGTCCCCGTGTCACCCACGCCGCTGTCCCCGTGTCACCCACACTGCTGTCCCCGTGTCACCCACGCCGCTGTCCCCGTGTCACCCACACCGCTGTCCCTGTGTCACCCACACTCCTGGTCCCACGGTGTCACCCACGCCGCTGTCCCCGTGTCACCCACGCCGCTGTCCCCGTGTCACCCACACTCCTGTCCCCGTGTCACCCACACTCCTGTCCCCGTGTCACCCACGCCGCTGTCCCTGTGTCACCCCCCGCTGCTGTCCCCGTGTCACCCACACTCCTGTCCCCGTGTCACCCACACTGCTGTCCCTGTGTCCCCTGCAGCAGCACCTGGGCCCGGTGCACAGGGACAGAGGGGACATCGTGCGGGCGCTGGCTCCGTTCTACCAAACCTTCCTGGGACGTCCTGGAGTTCCGGGTGAGCCGGGAGGGGACAGGGGGGACACAGGGGACAGGAGGGTCCCTCAGAGCCGGGGGACACGGCGGTGACACGCGGCGCTGTCCCCTTGTCCCCAGGACCATGTCTACGAGCTGCTCACACCATCGACGCCAGCCAGTGCTTCTTCGACATCGTGAGTGCCACCCCGCGCGCCACCCGCGCTGTCCCCGCTGTCCCCGCGCCCTCACGCTGTCCCCTCCCCCCAGCACATCAACTACGACCTTCACCAAGGGCTACCTGGACCTGGTTGTCACCTACGTGTCCCTGGTGCTGCTGCTGGCGCGCGCCGAGGAGCGGCGCCTGCTGCTGGGGCTCTACCACTGCGCGCACGAGATGAGCCACGGCGCCAGGTGCCACCCTGCTGTCCCCGGGCCACCCTGCTGTCCCCAGGGCCACCCTGCTGTCCCCGGGCCCACCCTGCTGTCCCCAGGGCCGTGTCCCCAGCCCCTGCTGTCCCCAGGCTGTCCCTAGTGCCACCCCTGCTGTCCCCACCGCTGTGTTTGTGGGGTTGTACCCGCGCTGGCCCTGCCCGGGTTGTCCCCATTGTGTCCCCAAGGCTGTGGGCCTCGTTGGGGTCGTCATGGGGGTCATCCCTAACGTGTCCCCAGCGCCAGAACCGGCCCAGGGCTGTCCCCAATGTGTCCCTAACGTGTCCCCAGCACCAGAACCAGCCCTGGGGCTGTCCCCAACGTGTCCCCTAACGTGTCCTCAGCGCCAGAACGGCCCTGGGGCTGTTTCCAATGTGTCCCCAGTGTGTCCCCAACACTGGAACCGGCCCCAGGGCTGTCCCAAACATGTCCCCAGTGTGTCCCCAACATGTCCCCCACGCCGTGTCCCCGCAGCGAGCCCGGCTTCGCCCGCCTGGCGCAGATGGTGCTGGAGTACGAGCACCCCCTGAAGAAGCTGCCCGAGGAGTTCGGGCCCCCACACCAAGGTGGGTCGGGGGTCCCGGTCCCGGCAGGGCCCCCCGCGCGGCCGGGCCGGGGTCCCCAGCGTGGCGCTGTCCCCAGGCCGTGAGCGGCGCGCTGCTGTCCCTGCGGGCCCCGTTCGCGCGGCGCTGCCGGGACGCGGAGCTGTGGCGGCAGGAGCAGCTGCTGAGCCTGCTGGGAGCCGCGGGGGACCTGCTGAGCCCGGCCACCAGTGACAGCGTGAGTGACACCTGGGGGGACATGGGGACATGGGGACATGGGGACCTGCTGAGCCCGGCCACCAGTGACAGCGTGAAGTGACACCTGGGGGGACATGGGGACATGGCTATGGGGACATGGGGACCTGCTGAGCCCGGCCACCAGTGACAGCGTGAGTGACACCTGGGGGGACATGGGGACATGGGGACATGGGGACCTGCTGAGGCCCGGCCACCAGTGACAGCGTGAGTGACACCTGGGGGGACATGGGGACATGGGGACATGGGGACCTGCTGAGCCCCACCACCAGTGACAGCGTGAGTGACATGGGGACTGGGGTGTGGTGACACAGGGCCACACTGGGGGCTCGGGGACAGTGACGCGGTGGCACTGCTGTCCCCAGATGGCCTGTGAGTACCTGTCCCTGGAGGTGATGGAGCGCTGGATCATCCGTGAGTGCTGGGCACTGCCCGCGTGTCCCCAGCCCCTCCTGGGCATGTCCCCAAACCCTGGTGCCTGTTTTGGGGTCCCCTGACGCGGGGCTGTGCCCATTTGGGGTCCCTGACGCGGGGCTGTGCCCATTTGGGGTCCCTGATGTGGGGCTGTCCCGTTTGGGGTCCCTGACCCGCTGTCCCCCCCAGTGGGGTTCCTGGTGTGCCCGGGCGCCCCTGGGCACCCCCCCCGTGCCAGGAGCTGTGGCGCCAGGCCCTGCGCGGGTCCCTCTTTGTCACCCTGGTGCGCGACGAGGCCATCGCGGTGCACAAGGTCACCGAGGAGCTGCTGGGGGGGCTCAAGGGTGAGCCGGGGACACCGCGGGTGGCACTGCCCGGGGTGGCACTGCCCGGGGGGGGTCAGAACGGGGACACCGTGGTGGCACTGCCTGTGGGTGGCACTGCCTGGGGAGGGGAGAGGATTGGGGACATCGGGGGTGGCACTGCCCAGGGGTGGGGGTCAGGACGGGGACCACCACGAGTGGCACTGCCCGGGGGGCTCAGAATGGGGACACCGAGGGTGGCACTGCCCACAGGGGGGGTGGCACGGCCGGTGCCAGGGACTGCTGGCTTCACTGGGGACTTTGGCGGTGCCAGGGGGGGCTGTCCAGGGGATTTTGGGGGTGCTCGGGGGGTTCTCCTGGATACCAGGGGGGTACCGGGGGCTGGGGCGGTGCCCGGGGGTCTCTGGGGGTGCCCGGGGGTGGCACAGGGCGGTGCCCGAGGGTGGCACAGGGTGGTGCCAGGGGCTGGGGGTGTCCGGGGGTGGCACAGGGCGGTGCCCGGGGGTCTCTGGGGGTCTCCGGGGGTGGCACAGGGCAGTGCCAGGTGCCCCTCCCCAGGTTCGGGAAGCGCGTGGCGATGTCAAGGAGTGCCCGGGAGCACGCGGCGGCGCACAGGTCCGGGGGCTGGGGGGGCTGGGGGGGTTTGGGGTGCCCGGAGGGGTCCCGGGGGGCTTGGGGAGATGAGAGGTCCCAGAGCACCCCAAAACCGGGGGGGTCCTGGGGGGGGCTCTGCCCCGGTTTTGCCCACCCCGCCCCCCTTTGCCACACGTGCTGTCCCCTGGGGGTGCCCGGGGGGGTCCCCTGGGTGACGCTGGCCGTGACCCCCCCCTTGTCCCCATCCTGGCCCCCCATCCTGACCCCCCCCCTGTCCCCATCATGCCCCCCCTTGTCCCATCCTGCCCCCCCTTGTCCCCTTCCCGACCCCCCCAAATCCCCTCAACCCTCCCCCATCCCCCTGGGGCCACCCCCTGCTTCCTGCGGGGGTCCTGTCCCCTGTCCCCCCCTGTCCCCCCCCCTGTCCCCCCGGGACCCCCGGGGACCCCCCCCCAACCCCCGCGTGCCCCCCAGCCCGGCGCTGCACCGGGGCCGCCGCTCGTTCCTGCGCGGGGCCGTGCGGGAGCTGCGGGCGCTGCTGGAGGATCAGCCCGGGCTGCTGGGGCCCAAGGTGGGCCGGGGGCGCGGGGGGGGATTTTGGGGGGTTTCAAGAAATTTTGGGGAATTTTGGGTGGTTTTGGGCGGGACTGGGGAGGTTTTGGGGGGATTTTTGGCGATTTGGGGAGATTTAGGGGGGGTTTTGGGAGAGGTCTGAGAGATTTGGGGGGGATTTTTGGCGATTTTGGGGGGCATTGGAGACATTTTGGGGGGGGGTTTGAGGGGCATTGGAGAGATTTTGGGGGCGCCTGGGAGATTTTCGGGGGATTGGAGAGATTTAGAGGGGATTCGGGGGGGAATTTTGGGAGATTTTGGGGGAGAGGATTCTGGGAGGTTTTTGGGGTGATTTGAGGGGGAATTTTGGGAGATTCGGGGGGGGATTCTGGGAGATTTTGGGGGGGAATTTCGGGAGATTTTGGTGGGGGGTCCCGGATTCGGGGAGGTTTTGGGAAGCATTTGGGAGATTTTGGGGGGTCCCGGCCCCTGCCCCCGCGCCAGGCCCTGCTGGTGTTCGTGGCGCTGTCGCTGTGTCGCGACGAGGTGAGCTGGCTGTCGCGACACGCCGAGCACGTGACCAAGAGCAAGAACCCCCGAGGACTTCAGCGACAGGTGGGGACAGGGAGGGGACAGGGAGGGGACAGGAGGGGACAGGGAGGGGACAGGGGAGGGACAGGAGGGGGACAGGAGGGGACAGGAGGGGACAGGGAGGGGACAGGGAGGGGACAGGGAGGGACAGGAGGGGACAGGAGGGGACAGGAGGGGACAGGGAGGGGACAGGGAGGGGACAGGAGGGGACAGGGAGGGGGACAGGGAGGGACAGGGGGGGGACAGGAGGGGACAGGAGGGGACGGGGGGGACAGGGAGGGGACAGGGAGGGACAGGGGGGGACAGGAGGGGGACAGGAGGGGACAGAGAGGGACACTCGCCAGGACCCCCCGGATTTGGGGGGGTTCAGCGGTTTTTGGGAGTGACTCGGGGGGCACTGGGGGGCTCAGGAGTCTCGGGGTGACTCGGGGGGGTCCCTGCTGCATGCCGGGGGGGTTCGGGGGGTCTCTGACGCCCCCCGCGCAGCCGCCTGGCGGAGCTGCTGTTCCTGCTGGAGCAGCTGCGGGCGCTGGTGCGGCGGCACCTGCGGCTCCTGCGCCGCTACCACCGGCACTACCTGGCCCGCTTCGACGCCCTCGTGCTCAGCGACGTCATCCAGGTACCTCCGGGGGGGTGGCCCTGTCCCCTGAGCCCCCCTGCGGGGCCCCGGCTGTCCCCTGAGCCCGCCCTGTGCCCGCAGAACCTCTCGGTGTGTCCCGAGGAGGAGTCCGTGATCCTCTCGTCCTTCGTCAGCTCCCTCTCGGCTCTCTCGGCCAAGGAAGGTGCGGCTTTGTCCCCTCCCGGCCCGGAGTGTCCCCCTCCCAGCTCGGGTTGTCCCCTCCCAGCTCGGGTTGTCCCCTCCCGGCCCGGAGTGTCCCCTCCCGGCCCGGAGTGTCCCCTCCCAGCCCACATCTCCCCTCACTGTGTCACCGGTGCCACCCCCAGCCCCGTGTCCCCGCTGTCCCGGCAGCTCTGGGACAATCCCGGGCACCCCGAAGGGTGGCGGCTCCCATGGGGTCCCCTGTGGTGGCACTGCCACCCCCAGCGCTGTCCCCGTGTCCCTCTGTCCCCGCAGTTGATGACCAGGAGCAGTTTGACTTCACCGCGCTGCGCCTGGACTGGTTCCGGCTCCAGGTGGTGGCACTGTCCCTGTCCCTGTCCCTGTCCCCATGTCCCTGTCCCTGTCCCTGTCCTCTTGTCCCTGTCCCTGTCCCTGTCCCTGTCCCCTGTCCCCTGTCCCTGTCCCTGTCCCTGTCCCTGTCCCCAGTGTCCCCTGTCCCTGTCCCTGTCCCTGTCCCTGTGTCCCTGTCCCTGTCCCCATGTCCCTGTCCCTGTCCCTGTCCCTGTCCCCATGTCCCTGTCCCTGTCCCTGTGTCCCTGTCCCTGTCCCCGTGTCCCTGTCCCTGTGTCCCTGTGTCCTCGTGTCCCTGTCCTCTTGTCCCTGTCCCTGTCCCCATGTCCCTGTCCCTGTCCCCTGACCCTGTCCCCCTGTCCCCCGGCTGTCCCCTGACCCTGTCCCCGTGTCCCTGTCCCCCGGCTGTCCCCCTGGCTGTCCCCAGGCCTACACCAGCGTGGCCAAGGCCGCGCTGCCGCTGGCGTCCAACGGGGACGTGGGCCGTGCCATGAGCCTGGTGGTGTTCCACACGCGCCTGCTGGACCGGCCCGAGGAGCTGCTGGACGAGACCTCGGACCTGTCTGACCTCTGGTGAGCCCGGCCCTGCCCCTGCACCCCTTTCCCATCCCTGCACCCCCTTCCCATCCCCTGCACCCCTTTCCCATCCCTGCACCCCCTTCCCATCCCCTGCACCCCCCTTCCCATCCCTGCACACCCTTTCCCCACCCCTGCACCCCTTTCCCATCCCTGCACCCCCTTCCCATCCCTGCACCCCCCTTTTCCATGCCTGAACCCCATTTCCCACCCCCTTTTCCACCCCCTGTAAACCCCTTTTCCCACCCCATATCCCTTTTTTCTGCCCCTGTCCCCCTCACCCAATCCCTGCCCCCTTTCCTGCTCACCCTGCTGTCCTGTCCCTGTCCCTGTCCCTGTCCCTGTCCCTGTCCCCATCCCTGTCCCCTCTGCAGTTTCCACCCGCGGCCCCTGGAGCGGATGTTCACGGTGTCCCCCTGTCCCTGTCCCCTGTGTCTGTCCCCATCCCTGTCCCCATCCCTGTCCCCCTCTGCAGTTTCCACCCGCGGCCCCTGGAGCGGATGTTCGCGGTGACGCTGGACGAGCCGTCCATGCTGCGCTTCGCCATCGCCTTCCCCCCTGCTCTGCGCCCACTTCTCGCGCTGCCCGCACCCCATGTGCCCGAGGAGGTGGGTGACACCCGGGGGGGGTGCGGGGGGTCCCCCAGCCCCGTCCCCGGCTCTGAGGGGTGCCGTGTCCCCCCAGTACCCCCAGCTGGAGGCGGCGGCGCTGGGGCTGTGCCACAAGTTCCTGGAGGAGCTGGCGCGGGTGGGCAGCGCCTGCGTCCTGGACGCCTGCGCCGAGCAGCACAACCTCAGCCAGCAGGTCTGGGGGGGCCCTGGGACCTTTGGGGGCTCTGGGACCTTTGGGGGGCTTGGGGGAGTTCAGGGGGGTCTGGGACTTTTGGAGGGATTGGTGACCCTTGGGGTCTTGGTGGCCTTTGGGGTCTTGGCAGCCTTTGGGGGCTCCAGGACCTTTGGGGCCTCCAGGACCTTTGGGGGCTCCAGGACCTTTGGGGGCTCCAGGACTTTTGGGGGCTCCAGGACCTTTGGGGAGTCCAGCATCTTTGGGGGTTCAGTGGCCTTTGGGGTCTTCACACCTTCAGGATCCCTCTGGCTTTTGGGGTCTCCTCCACCTTGGGGTTTCCATCAGCTTGAGGATCTCTGTGGCCTTTGGGGTCTCCAGAACCTCTGGGGTCTCTGTGGCCATCGGGGTCTCCGTGGCCTCTCTGTCCCTTTGTCCCCCTGTCCCCACCAAACCCTCGGGATGGGGAAGTTCCTCCACGGGGGCAGATCTGGCAGGGCATCCCCCACCCAGCCCTGGGGGATGGTGGCCTGTGGTCATGGTGGCCCCGTTTGGAGTGTCCCCCATGTCCCCACGACCCTGTTCCCATGTCCCCACGGTCCTGTCCCCGCCCTGCAGCTGCTGCCCAAGCACTGTGCGGCCACCATCAGCAGAGCCACGCGTCAAGAAAACCCCGAAGCAGCCGCCCCGCAAGGGGGACCCCCAAAGGGACAAACCGGGGACAGAGAGCCAGCGGCGGGACCGGACCCTCACCACCAAGTGAGTGCCACCCAGGGGAGGGACTGTCCCCATGGGGTCATGGTTCTGGGGACTTCGGTGGTCTCCAGAACCTCTGGGGGCTCAGCGGCTTTTGGGGACTCAGTGGCCTTTGGGGTCTTGGTGGCCTTTGGGGGCTTCAGGACCTTTGGGGGCTTGGTGGCCTTTGGGGGCTTCAGGACCTTTGGGGGCTTGGTGGCCTTTGGGGGCTCCAGAACCTCTGGGGGTCTTGGTGGCCTTTGGGGGCTTCAGGACCTTTGGGGGCTTGGTGGCCTTTGGGGGCTTGGTGGCCTTTGGGGTCTCCAGAACCTCTGGGGTCTTGGTGGCCTTTGGGGGCTCCAGGAGCTCACCTGAAGCTACCAGAGCTTGGGCGTGGCATGGCAACAAGGTTGTCCCCCATGGGACATGGATTGTCCCCACGGGGTCACACTGTGACTGTCCCCACGGGGTCACACCGTGACTGTCCCCCAGCATGGACAAGCTGCACCTGACCCTGGCCGAGCTGTCCCTGAGCCTCAACCACGTCCCCAACTTCACCGTCTTTGGGCACACGGTGACACCGGCCGAGTACCTGAGCAGCCACCTGGAGACGCGCCTGACCAGGTGGGGACACGCCGGGGACACGCCGGGGACACGCCGGGGACACGGGGGGCCGAGGGGACAGCGGTGCGTCCCTCACCGCCCCCCTGTCCCCGCAGGGCCATCGTGGCCATGGCTGGCTACAGCCAGGCCACGCAGGAGGTGGCCCGGCCCTCGGAGGTGCTGGCCGGGCTGGTGGCCTACATGGGGCTGGTGCAGCGGCTGGGCCAGCTGGTGGCCCTGGACACGGGGCGGCTGCTGCGCGCCGTCCTGCTGCAGCAGAGCCACCCCCGCGACGCCAGCGGGCAGCCCACGCTGACCGCCATCTACACCGACTGGTCAGTGCCACCGCGGGGACACGGGGACGGGGTGGCAGGGTCACCCATAGGGGGATACAGGGATGGAGGTGGTGGCAGCTCGTGGGTGACACTGCTGTGGGTGGCATTGACTTGGGTGCCACTGCCATGGGTGACAGTGCCCAGGGTGACAGTGCCCAGGGTGATGGTGCCAGGGTGACAGTGCCCAGGGTGACAGTGCCATGGGTGACAGTGCCCAGGGTGCCAGTGCCGTGTCCCCCAGGTACCTGGAGGCGCTGCTGCGCCAGGCCAGCACCGGGGCTGTGGGTGACACTGCCAGGGTGACAGTGCCGTGGGTGACAGTAGCACAGGTGACACTGCCCAGGGTGCCAGTGCCAGGGTGCCAGTGCCAGGGTGCCAGTGCCAGGGTGACAGTGCTATAGGTGACAGTGCTATAGGTGACAGTGCCAGGGTGCCAGTGCCAGGGTGCCAGTGCCAGGGTGCCCGTGCCGTGTCCCCCAGGTACCTGGAGGCGCTGCTGCGCCAGGCCAGCACGGGCGCCGTGCTGCTGTCCCCGGCCCTGCAGGCCTTCACCACGGTGCCCCGCGAGGAGCAGCCCCCCTTCAGCGCCGCCGAGTTCTCCGACGTCTCAGGTGGGCTGGGGGGCTCGGGGGGGGCTGGCTGCCACCCCTGTCCCCCAGGGTCCCCACCTGTCCCCTCCCGCAGAGATGCGGGCACTGGCCGAGCTCATCGGGCCCTACGGGATGAGGTTCCTGAGCGAGAACCTGATGTGGCACGTGGGCTCCCAGGTGACCGAGCTGAAGGTACGGGGACGGGGACAGGGGATGGGGACAGGGGATGGGGACACAGGATGGGGACGGGGACAGGGACAGGGGATGGGGACAGGGAACAGGGGACGGGGACAGGGGATGGGGACGGGGACAGGGGATGGGGACGGGGACAGAGGATGGGGACGGGGACGGGGACAGGGGACAGGGGCTGGGGACAGGGGACAGGGGCTGGGGACAGGCTGGTGCTGCTGGCACCATGTCAGGGCAGGCAGGGCCACCCCGGTGCCACCCCAACCCTGTCCCCCCATGTCCCCGTGTCCCCATGTCCCCGTGTCCCCGTGTCCCCGCAGAAGCTGGTGGCAGAGAACATGGACACGCTGGTGCAGCTGCGCTGCTGCAGGGCTGAGCAGAGACCAGCGCTGCTGCCCCGCCTGAGCTGTGAGTGCGGCCGGGGTGGCACGGGGGGTGGCACCGGGTGGCACACGTGTCACCCCGCTGTCCCTCGCTGTCCCCGCAGCGGCCGAGAACGTCCTGAAGCGCATGACCATCATCGGGGAGATCCTGAGCTTCCGCGCCATGGCCCAGCAGGGCCTCAGGGAGGTGGGACGCCCCCGGGGCACCCCCAGACCCTGGAACCCCCCGGGACCCCCCCGGGGCACCCCCAGACCCTGGAACCCCCTGGGCCCCCCCTGAAACCCCTCCCAGGACACCCCCAGACCCTGGGAACCTTCTGGGACCCCACTGGGACCCCCCTGGGACCCCTCCCAGGACACCCCCAGACTCTGGGACCCCCCCGGGATGCCACAGCCTCTTCATTTGGGGACCCAGTCAACCCATCTGGGGCCTGGGACCCCCTGACCCCCATTTAGGGACATGGGACCCCCCCATTTAGGGACATGGGACCCCCGTTTGGGGCCCGGGACCCCCTGACCCCCCGCCCCCCCAGGTGTTCTCCCAGCACTGCCCCTTCCTGATGGGCCCCATCGAGAGCCTGGCGGACGTGGTGACCCCCGACACCGACATCCAGGTGGGCACAGGGACACGGGGGGCGTGGCACCGCGTGGCACCGCGTGGCACCGCGTGACACCGCGTGACACCGCGTGTCCCCCGTGTCCCCAGGTCACCCTGAGCATCTTCGAGCTGGCCTCGGCCGCGGGGGTCCCGTGCGAGGTGGACCCGGCGCTGGTCACTGCCCTGGCCGGCCCCAGGACAGGTGCGGGGGGCTCTGGGGACACCGCGGTGGCGCTGGCACCGGGCCGGCGCTGTCACCGCGCTGTCCCCTGCCTGCAGAGGGCTCGTCCCCCGAGGAGGATTACAAGGTGTCCTGCCTGCTCCTGGTGTTCGTGGCCGTGTCGCTGCCCCTGCTGGCCGCTGACCCCGCGTCCCTCTACAACCCCGAGCTGGACGGTGAGGGTGGCCCCGTGTCCCTGTGTCCCCTGTGTCCCCGTGTCCCTGTGTCCTCTGTGTCCTCTGTGTCCCCTGTGTGTGTACCCATGTACCTGTGTCCCCTGTGTCCCCGTGTCCCTGTGTCCCCTGTGTCCCTGTGTCCTCTGTGTCCTCTGTGTCCCCTGTGTCCCCGTGTCCCTGTGTCCCCTGTGTCCCTGTGTCCTCTGTGTCCTCTGTGTCCCCTGTGTCCCTGTGTCCCCTGTGTCCCCTGTGTCCCCTGTGTGTGTACCCATGTACCTGTGTCCTCGTGTCCCCATGTCCCTGTGTCCCCCTGTCCCCATGTCCCTGTGTGTGTCCCCTGTCCCCGTGTCCCCATGTCCCTGTGTCCCTCTATGTGTCCCCATGTCCCCATGTCCCTGTGTCCCATGTCCCTGTGTGTGTCCCCATGTCCCTGTGTCCCTCTATGTGTCCCCATGTCCCCATGTCCCTGTGTCCCATGTCCCTGTGTGTGTCCCCATGTCCCTGTGTCCCTCTATGTGTCCCCATGTCCCCATGTCCCTGTGTCCCCATGTCCCTGTGTGTGTCCCCCTGTCCCCCTGTCCCCATGCTGGCGGTTCTCACTGTCCCATTGTCACAGCAGAGGGTTTGGGGGCACAGGGGGACACTGGGACTGTCACCAAGGGAGGTGGCACTGTGGGGACTCTGGGTTGTCCCCAACCCTCCCGTGTCCCCAAGTTTCCTGTGTCCCCACATGTATTGACTCCCAACCCGTGTCCGCGGTGTCCGCGGTGTCCCCAGGCCACAACAACAACCTGCACTGCCTGGCCAAGGCCATCGTGCAGCTCTCGGCCGCGCTCTTCACCGTGCACGGCAAGAACATCGAGACGCACCTCAAGGAGTTCCTGCTGGTGAGCCCGGGGTGCCACTGTCCCTGTCCCCTCCTGGGGCTGGCCCTGTCCCCTCCTGGGGCTGGCCCTGTCCCCTCCCCGGGGCTGGCACTGTCCCCTGGGCTGGCACTGTCCCTGTGGGCTCCCTAACCCTGTCCCCGGTGTCACTGACTGTAACTGTCCCTATCTCTGTCCCTCTGTCCCCTCTCCCTCTGTCCCCTCTCCCTCTGTCCCCTCTGTCCCCCTCGCTGTCCGCTGTCCGTCTGTCCCTGTCTCTGTCCCCTCTGTCTCCGTTGCTGTCCCTCTGTCCCTCTGTCCCCTCTGTCCCTCTGTCCCCTCTCCCTCTGTCCCCTCTGTCCCTGTCCGTCTGTCCCAGCTGGCCTCCAGCAGTCTCCTGCAGCTGGCCCAGGAGCCAGACAAGGCGCGGGCGCGGAACCAGGACTCGATCGTGCTGCTGCTGCACCTGGTGGGGACCTGGGGACACCTGGGGGGACCCTGGGGGGACCCTGGGGGCACGTGGGGGGCATCTGGGGGGCTCTGGGGTGGCCCTGGGCAGTTCCCGATGTCCCCTGGGTGGGCTCGGGGGTCCCCTTGGGTGGGCTCTGGGGTCGGGGTGTCCCCTGGGTCCATCCCCGATGTCCCCATGTCCATCCCCGATGTCCCCAGGCCATCCCCGATGTCCCCCGGTGGCTCAGGGCTGTCCCCGAATGTTCCCCAGCCCCCCCCAATACTGGGGGGGGTCTCATCCCCCCCAGACCCCCCGGAAGCGGCCGGGGGAGGGGTCACACTCCCCCCCCCCCCCCCCGATTCATTCCGGGAGTGCCCGGAGCGATCGAAATGCAAAAATTTCAAATATTTCAAATATTTCAACCTGAGCCGGGCCGGGGGGGGGGCCGCGGGGGGGTCGGCAGGAGTGGGGAGGGGGTTCTGATGGGTGCCCCCCCCCCAAAGATCGTGGCCGAGTCGTCCTTCCTGACGCTGGACATGCTGGAGAGCTGCTTCCCCTACGTGCTGCTGCGCAACGCCTTCCGCCAGGTGTGCCGGGAGCCGCCCGGCCGCGCCCCCCCGCACTGACCCCCGCGACCCCCCCCAAACCCCCCGGGACACCCCCGGGGCACCCCCAAACCCCCCCGACCCCGCCAGGTGTGCCGGGAGCCGCCCGGCCGCGCCCCCCCGCACTGACCCCCGCGACCCCCCCCCAAACCCCCCGGGACCCCCCCCGGGACACCCCCAAACCCCCCCGACCCCGCCAGGTGTGCCGGGAGCCGCCCGGCCGCGCCCCCCCCGCACTGACCCCCGGGACACCCCCGGCACTGACCCGGACCCCCAAACCCCCCCGAACCCTCCCCCCACTTAACAAGACCCCCGGACCCCCCCCCGAGCCGCACCGGGACCCCCCGCTTTCTGCCCCGAGACCCCCGCGCCCCTCCCCAAATTCCTCAACCCACCTTCCCCCCCCCCCACCCCCAGGACCTCCGACCCCAAATCCCCCTCCCTGTCCCTCCCCAAATGTCCCTCGGCGACCCCCAAGGCCCACCCCTCACTGCACCCCCCGCTGTCCCCAAATGTCCCCGGTGTCCCCCCCTGTCCCCGCTGTCCCCCCGCTGTCGCCGCTGTCACTAAAATCCTCTTTTCACCCCAAATTCACCTCTCGGCAATCATTGGGGTCCGCAGGGGCCGCCCCACCCTGGGACCCCCCCCGGGGGCGTTCCAGGACCCTCCGGGGCTCTGGGAGGGTCCGGGGGGGTCCGGGGGGGTCCGGGGACGGTCCGGGGGGGCCCGGGGGGGTCCGGGGGTGTCCGGGGGGGTCCAGGGGGGGCTTTGGGACGGTCCGGGGGTGTCCGGGGGGGTCACAACTCGGCGCCCCCCCCGCTCCCACCGCGATTTCCCCGTTTGGCGCCCGCCCCGTCCCGGCGGGGCCGTGCCTCAGTTTCCCTGCCGCCGCTCGCCCCCGGGCCCGTTTCCAGTCCGGTTCGGCGCTCCCCCCGAGCCCCCCGAGCCCCCCCGGGTTTTTTTGTCTCCCCCCATCTCCGCGTGTTTCGCTTCCCTCCCGTGCGGCTCCTCGGGCACGGCGAGCGCGGCCGTTGCCATTCCGCGCACGGCGGCGGCTCCGGGATGAGTCACCGGCAGCGGCGACAGAGCCCGCCGAGCCCCCCCAGGACCCCCCCGTCACCGAGACCCCCCCAAAAACCCGGGCCGGGGGGCGCCGAGAAATGTCCGGCAAAAATCGCGTTAAAACCAAAAAAAAAAAACCATAAAAAACCCCCAAAAAAACCCCAAAAATGCAACCCGAGCCCCCCGAGCAGCGCGAGGCGCGGAGCGACCCCGGCGCGACCCCGCGCCGCCCCCTCGCGCTCACCGGGGGGCTCGGCCGCCCCCTCCCGCGTTTCATTCCCGGTTTATTTCGGGCTCGTCAATCACGAACCCCCCCCAATCCCCGTCAATCACGAACCCCCCCCAATCCCCTCCACCCCCCCGTTCCCTTCCCCGCTTTTGTCTCGCGCGCGCCCACCCGGCCCCGCCCACGGACCCCCCCCCCCCGGGGCCCACCCCCCACCCCAAAACCTGCCCCTCCCCCCCCCGGGGCCCACCCCCACCCCCAAAACCCGCCCCTCCCCCCCCGAAGTTCCCTCAGGCGAAAGTCAAAGTTCGGGGTTTTCACGAACCCCAAAATTCCGCCGGGGAGCCCCCAAAAGGAGCGAGGGAGGCTTTGGGAGGGGGGGAGCCCCAAAATGGGGGGGGGGGGAGGCCCAAAAGGAGCAGCTCGGGGAGCCCAAAAAGCGAATTTGGGGCGCTGGGGTCGCTTTGAGCAGCCCCCAAAATCAGCTGGAGACCCCCAAAATCACTTGGAGGGTCCCAAATCACTTTGAGAAGCCCCAAAATGAGTTTGGGACCCCTGAAATCAGCTTGAGGATCCCCAGATCGGTTTGAGAAACCCCAAAATCACTTTGAGGACCCCCTGGTTTATTTGAAGACCCCCAAAGCTGTTCGAGGATCCCCAGATGGGTTTGAGACCCCCAAAATGAGTTTGAGACCCCTAAAATCAGTTCGAGAGACCCCAAATGAGACTGGAGGACCCCCAAAATCCCCTTTGAGGACCCCAAGATGGGTGGGAGGACCCCCCAGGAGGGGCTGGAGGAGCCCAAATTTGGGATTTTTGGCCCTCCAGGTGTCCCGGCGGGGTCCGAGAGCCCCTGGCTCTGCCCGGGGGGGCTCAGCCCGGGGGGGTCCCGTGGCTGCAAATCGGGGACCCCCAGGGAGGGGAGGGACCCCTCCTCCCATTTTTGGGGGCGAATCAGAGGGACCCCCCCCAGAATCCGCCGCTGGAGGAGCCCGGGGGGGACCCTGGGGGTGGCGGGGCGGGGTTGGGGGGGGCACCCCGGGGTGGGGGGGCTCCGGGGGGTGGGGGGGCTCACCTGGCCCCCCCGCGGTGCCGAGGTGGGCGCTGCTCCCACCCACGGCGTTACATAAAGGCTCATTAATATTCCTCGGGGGCCGCGCTCGGCGCCTGCCGGGGGGGCTGCGGGGGGCTCCCCGCACCCCAAAACCCCCCCGGGCCACCCTGAGACCCCCCTGGGCCACCCTGAGACACCCTGGGCCACCCCTGAGACACCCCCCCGGGCCGGCCCCTGGGACCCCCAGGCCACCCTGAGACCCCCCCCCCAGGCTGACCCTGAGGTCGCCGCACCCCAAAACCCCCCCGAGCCGGCCCTGAGACCCCCGCCGGGGCAGCCCGAGATCCCCCCGGGCCAGCAGCGCCCCCCGAGGGGCTCTGGGGGGGCTCAGGGTGGGGGTCAGGGGGGTGTGGGGGGGTCCCCCTCAAGCTCCTGGTGCCCCCCCAGCCCAGGTGAGGCGGTTTGGGGGGACCTACAGTAATTGGGGAGGGGGGCTCTGACCCCCCCGGGGGGGGCGGACAAAGGGACGCTGCCGGGGTCGGGGATGGCCGGGGGCTGGGGGGGCACCGGGGGGGGTCTGGGGGTCGCACAGGGGGGGGTCACGGGGGTCTCTGACCCCTCCCCTCGCTGCTAAACCCAGGAGCGCCCCCACGACCCCCGGGGGTCGCGGGGCACGTCCCCCTCCCCCTCTGCCCCGCGGATCCTGGGGGTCCTGACCCCCCCCTCCCCCCCCCCGGAGCTTCGGGAGGTTTAGGGGGTCCCCCTGATGGGGGGAGGGGCGCACCCCCAGAGGGGTCCCGGGGGTCCGTCCCCTCCCCCAGCCCTTCCCTCCCCTCGGGGGGGTCCCGGGGCAGCCCCCCCCCTCTCCCCCGCGCTCCCCCTGGGGGTCCCGGCGCCGCGCGGGGCTGGGCGGACCCCCCGCTCCGGGCCCCCCGCCCCCGGCTCCCCCCGCCCCGCCCCGCCCGCCGGTGCCGGTGCCGGTGCCGGTGCCGGCTCGGGGAAAGTTGCGGCGAGGCCCCGGGCGGCGGAGGCAGCGCCGGCGGCGGGGGGGACCGAGCGGGGCTCGGCGGCACCGGGCACGGCGGCACCGGGCACGGCCCACACCGGGCTCGGCCACACCGGGCACGGCCACACCGGGCACGGCGACACCGGCACGGCCACACCGGGCACGGGCACGGCGACACCGGCGGCACCGGCCGAGCATCCCCCGGTAGGAGCGCGCAGCATCCCCGCTCCCCCGCCGGCGCTGGCCCATCCCCCGCTCCTCCTCCATCCCGGTTCTCCATCCCGGTTCTCCATCCCGGCTCTCCCATTCGCCGTTCTCCCATTCCCGGTTCTCCATCCCGGTTCTCCATCCCCGGTTCTCCATCCCGGTTCTCCGTTCCCGGTTCTCCATCCCCGGTTCTCCGTTCCCGGCTCTCCATCCCGGTTTCCCCAGCCCCGTTTCCCGGTTCCCGGCTCTCCCCTCCCGGTTCCCCGCTCCCGGCCTCCGTTCCCGGCTCTCCCGGCTCTCCCCTGCCGGTGCTCCCACCCCCGGTGCCCGGATCCATCTTGGCTCCGGTGCTGCCTGCGCAGCCGCCGGCTACCGGGGGGCGGGGGGGAGGCCGGGGCGGGGGGGCGGCCGCCGGGGCTGCGGCCGCTACCGGGGGCCGCGGGAGGCACCGGCGCCGCCGGGAACCGGGGCCGGGGGAGCCGCGGGGGCTCCGGGCTGCGGGAGGCGCCGGGAACCGGGGCCGCGGGAGGGGCGGGGGGCTCCGGGAGGGACCGGGGGGCTACCGGAGGGACCGGGAAGGACCGGGGGCTAGCAGAGGGACCGGGGGCTACCGGAGGGACCGGGGGCTACCGGAGGGACCGGGTCCACCGGAGGGAGCCGGGGGCTAGCAGAGGGACCGGGGGGCTAGCGGAAGGAGCGGGAGGGACCGGGGGGCTCCGGGAAGGAGCCGGGGGCTGGCGGAGGGGCCGGGCCGGGCCGGGCTGAGCCGCGCTGCTCGGTGCCCAGGGGGCGATGGAGCCGCCGCGGAGCCTCCCGGGGCTGGAGCGGGAGCGCGGCGCGCTGGACGCGGCCGGAGGGTGCCCCGTCCCCGCTGGACGCCAAGGGCCGTGCCCGGCAGGAAGGTCTGGGTCAAGCTGCGGGCGCTGTGAGTGACCCCCGGCCGCGGGACCCCCTCCCCCAAAGAGAGAGACCCCCCCCAAAGTGAGACACCCCCCCCAAAGAGAGAGACCCCCAAAACGGGACAGCCAAACCGGGGACCCCTAAACCCCAAACTGGGACCCTTCAAATCCCCAACCTGGGACCCCTAAACCCCAAACTGGGGACCCTTCAAATCCCAACCTGGGACCCCCAAACCGGGACCCCCTAAACCCCAAACTGGGACCCTTCAAATCCCAAACTGGGACCCCCAAACCGGGACCCCCCAAACCCAAACTGGGACCCCCAAACCCCAAACTAGGACCCCCCCAAACCCAAACTGGGACCCCCAAACCCCAAACTGGGACCCCCCAAACCGGGACCCCCCAAACCCCAAACCGGGATCCCTCAAATCCCAACCTGGGACCCCCAAACTGGGACCCCCCAAATCCCAACCTGGGACCCCCAAACCCCAAACTGGAACCCTTAAACCACAAACTGGGACTCCCAAACCGGAACCTTTAAGCCCTAAATTTGGACTCCCAAACCCCAAACCGGGACCCCCAAACCGGGACCCGCACACTGAGACCCCTGACCCATCCGTGGATCCCCCCCCGACCCCCCTTTGGGGACCCCCATTCCCCTCTAAGACCCCCCAGCACCTCCACCCCAGAAAGGCCCCCTGGGACCTTCGGCTGTCCCCAAGGACCCTCGGGGTGTCCCCAAGCCTCCTTTGGGACCCCCTTGGGGACAGACCTGGGGGTCACCCTCCCCCCGGCGTGGCACTCTGGGGGTGTCACCGCGGGGTGACAGAGGGGCCCGGGGTGTCCCCAGCCCTGCGGGGACAGCGCAGGTGCCACCTCCGTGTGGCGGGGGGGCTGCCGGGGGGTGCCACCCCCTCACCTGTGCCGCGGGAGCTCACGTGGCCCCGCGCCCACCTGCGGCACGTGCGGCGCCCGGGGGGGGTCCCCGTGGGGCTGGGGGCGGCCCGGGGGGCACCACGTGCGTGGGGACACGCGTGGGGACACGTGTGGGACACGGCGGGGCAGGTGTGGCGCACCTGAGCGTGCCAGGGGACACGGGGGGGGACACGGGGGGTGACACTCTGGGGGTGTCACACGGGGGTGCGGGGGGGTGACACTCTGGGGGTGTCACACGTGTGTCCCCACGTGTCGCTCCCACAGGTGGGTGGCCGTGTGTCCCCAAAGTGGGGGCGGTCCCCTCCTGAGCCCCCCCCGGTGTCCCCCCCCATTCCGAGGGGCAGCAGCAGCCGGGGGTGACAGTCCGGGGGTCCCTGAAGCCGCCCTGTCACCCGTGGGGTGGCCCTGGGGACACGGGGGTCACCGGCAGGGGGACATGGTGGCAGGGGGGTGGCACCGGCAGGGTGGCACAGCCCGAGCCCCGTGCCTTGTCCCTTTGTCCCCACGAGTGACACGGGGGTCACCAAGGCCGGGCCGTCCCCACGGGGGGGTCCCTGAGGGTCCCCACGAGGGGTGGCAGGGCGCGGGAAGGTGACAATGGCCATCCCCAAGGTCACAGCAGCGCTGGTGACGTCTGTGCCCCCCCGCTCCCCCGGCCCCCCCTCGCTGTCACCGTCACTGTCGCCGTGACCGGGGACGTGGTGGCCCCTCCCCACCGCGTGGCTCCGGTGGCCGCGGCGGCCACACGGGTGTCCTTGTGCTGGCACCAGCGTGGGCAGGATGGCAGCGCCCGTGTCCCCACGCTGTCACCCCCCTGTGCCACCCGTGCCACCTGTGCCACCTGTGCCACCCTGTGCCACCTGTGCCACCCCATGTCACTGTGCCACCGGTGCCACGGGGGTGGCACTCCCCAGACGGGAATCCCCCAATTCCCCTGTCCCCTTCCTGTGACCCCCTGTCCCCAACCTGGGGGGCTGTGACCCCCTGTCCCTGTCCTGGGGGCTGTCCTTGCTCTCCTGGGGGGGTCAATGCCACTCTGTCCCCCCCCCGGGGCTGTCCCCGGGGGTCTCTAACACCCTGTCCCCGGGGGTCTCTGACACCCTGTCCCCCTCCTGTCGGGGGGGTCCCTCCTGTCCCCGGGGGTCTCTAACACGCTGTCCCTCCTGTCCCCTTTGTTCCCAGGGGTCCCTAAGACGCTGTCCCCCCCCGGGGCTGTCCCTTGGGGTCTCTGACACCCTGTCCCTCCTGTCCCCTGGGGGTCAATGCCACCCTGTCCCCGGGGACTTCTGACACCCTATCCCTCCTGTCCCCTCTGTCCCCGGGTGTCCCTAAGCCTCTGTGTCCCTGGGTGTCCCTAACCCCCTGTCCCCCCTGTCCCCCCGGGTGTCCCTGTCCCCCCGGTGTCCCTAACCCCTGTCCCCCCCGGGTGTCCCTGTCCCCCCGGTGTCCCTAACCCCTGTCCCCCCGGGTGTCCCTGTCCCCCCGGGTGTCCCTAACCCCTGTCCCCGGTGTCCCTAACCCCTGTCCCCCCGTCCCCGGTGTCCCTAACCCCTGTCCCCGGTGTCCCTAACCCCTGTCCCCCCGTCCCCGGTGTCCCGGTGCCCCAGGCTCCGTTTCCTGGTGAAGCAGCTGGAGGCGGGCGAGGTGAGCGTGGAGGAGCTGAAGCGCAACCTGGAGTACGCGGCCTCGCTGCTCGAGGCCGTGTGCATCGACGAGACCAGGTGGGGAGGGGGCTGCGAGGGGCCGGCCCCGCGCCCGGGGGGGGACAGCGGCGCGCTGAGTGTCGCCGTGCCCCCCAGGCAGGTGCTGGACACGGAGGACGAGCTGCGGGACATGGGCTCGGACGCGGCCGTGCCCTCCGAGGTGCGCGACTGGCTGGCGGCCACCTTCACGCAGCAGGCGCGGGCCAAGGGCCGCCGCGCCGAGGAGAAACCCAAATTCCGCAGCATCGTGCACGCCGTGCAGGCCGGCATCTTCGTGGAGAGGTGACAGGGGACACGGGGTGGGGACACAGCCAGGGGGCGCGGCGGGGACAGGGACACAGGCAGGGGGGTGCAGAGGGGACAGGGACACAGGCAGGGGGGTGCAGAGGGGACAGGGACACAGCCAGGGGGGCGCAGAGGGGACAGGGACACAGCCAGGGGGGCACGTGGGGACAGGGACACAGCCAGGGGGGCACGGAGGGGACAGGGACACAGGCAGGGGGGTGCAGAGGGGACAGGGACACAGCCAGGGGGGTGCAGAGGGGACAGGGACACAGCCAGGGGAGCATGGAGGGGACAGGGACACAGTGAGGGGGGGTGCAGAGGGGACAGGGACACAGCCAGCGGGGTGCAGAGGGGACAGGGACACAGCCAGGGGGGTGCAGAGGGGACAGGGACACAGCCAGGGGGGCACGTGGGGACAGGGACACAGCGAGCAGGGCACAGAGCAGGGGGACAGGGACACCTGAGGAGGGCACGGAGGGGACACAGGGACACCCGAGCAGGGCACATGGGGACAGGGACACCCGAGGAGGGCACGGAGGGGACACGGTGGGGACAGAGCTTGGGGGGGATGTGACAGTGGGGGGGGGTGAGCTGAGAGCAGAGCGCTCCCCAAAACCCAGGGACTGTCCCCAGCATCAGGCGGGTCCCCAAAACCCAGGTGGGCCCCTAGAAGCGAGGTTCCCCTGGGAACCTGGGGTCACCGGGGTGTCCCCAGGGGTGTCCCCAGCCCCCCGGGGGTCCCCAGCCCCCCCAGACCCCCCAGCCCTGCCTCCCCCCAGGATGTTCCGCCGGACGTACACGGCCGTGGGGCCGAGCTACTCCTCCTCCGTCCTCAACTGCCTGAAGGTACCGGGGCACCCCAAACACCCCAAAACCACCCCAAAACCGCGGGGGGCTGCTGGGAGCTACTGGGAATGGCTGGGAGGCAATGGGAGGTACTGGGAGTAACTGGGAATCGATGGGAATCGATGAAATATCTGGGAATAACTGGAAATCAATGGGAATCAATCTCTGGGAATTACTGGGGTTTTACTGGGAATCAATGGGAATCAATGAAATATCTGGGAATAACTGGGAATCAATGGGAATCACTGGGAATTACTGGGAATCTCTAGGAATCATTGGGAATATCTGGGAATCAATGGGAATCAATGGGAATCAATGGGAATCAATGAAATATCTGGGAGTAACTGGGAATCAATGGGAATCAATCTCTGGGAATTACTGGGGTTTTACCAGGAATCAATGGGAATCACTGGGAATCTCTAGGAATGACTGGGAATAACTGGGAATCAATGGGAATCTGGGAATCAATGGGAATCACTGGGAATCACTGGGAATCTCTGGGAATCTCTGGGAATCAATGGGAATCAGTGGGAATCTCTGGGAATCAATGGGAATAACTGGGAATTGCAGACTTCATTGGGGTTTCACTGGGAATTTCTGGGCATTCCTGGAACTCCCGGCCACCCCCAGTGTCCCCGGTGTCCCCGGTGTCCCCGCAGGGGCTGGACCAGTGGTGCTTTGACGTGTTCTCGCTGCACCGCGCGGCCGAGGAGCACTCGCTGCGCACGGTGGTGTTCGAGCTCTTCACCCGCCACAACCTCAACAGCCGCTTCAAGGTGTGCCCGGCGCCCCAAAATCCCCCAAAATCCCACGAAAATATCCCCTTACAATCTCAACAGCCGCTTCAAGGTGTGACCCAACATCCAAAATCCTCCAAAACCCCCAAAACAGCCCCAAACCCCTCCCCAGGACCCCCAAACTCCGTCCTCGGAGCCCTGAGACTCCCTCAGGACCCCCCAAGATCACCCAGGACCCCCAAACTCCACCCCAGGACCCCCAAACTCCCCTTCAGGACCCCCGAGCTGCCCCCAGGGACCGTCCCCCCCCCGTCACCGCGATGTCCCCGCTGGCAGATTCCCGGCGCGTTCCTGACGTCGCTGCTGGAGGCGCTGGAGGGCGGCTACGGAAAGTTCCGGAACCCCTACCACAACCAGGTGCACGCGGCCGATGTCACCCAGACCGTGCACTGCTTCCTGCTGCGCACCGGCATGCTGGTACGGGACACGGGGACACGGGACACGGGCACAGCGCTGTCCCCAGGGCTGGCACCGCGCCACCCGCCTGGCGGGGCTCGTTGCCATGGGAACGTCCCGAGGGTGGCACCGGGCACGGGGGACAGGTGACACGCATGGGGTGGCACCTGCAACGCGTCTGTGCGCGGTTGTCACACGCGGGGTGGCACCTGGCACACATCTGTGACAATTGTCCCCGTCTGGCTGCCACACGCGGGGTGGCACCTGGCACACATCTGTGCCCGATTGTCCCCGTCTGGCTGTCACACGCGGGGTGGCACCTGGTGCATGTGCTGCCCGCTGTCCCCACGCGGCTGTCACAGCCCACCTGGGGTGTCACACTCAGCGGGGGTGGCCCTGTCCCCATCCCTGTCCCCATCCCTGTCCCTGTCCCTGTCCCCAGCACTGCCTGTCCGAGATCGAGCTCCTGGCCATCGTCTTCGCCGCCGCCATCCACGACTTCGAGCACACGGGGACAACGAACAGCTTCCACATCCAGACCAAGTGAGGGCACGGGGCATGGCCCGGGTGGCACGGCATGGCACAGGGACGCAGCATGGCCCAGGTGGCACAGCATGGCCCGGGTGGCACGGCATGGCACAGGGACGCAGCATGGCCCGGGTGGCATGGCAGTGTGGGTGGCACGGCGTGTCCCAGGCAGGGCTGCGGACCCGTCCTGGGGACACCGTGGGGCACCTTGGGGACACCTGAGGAACGCTCAGGGCCACCAGCACAGCCGGGACACAGCGGTGCTGCCACCCCGGGGCCACCCCTCGCTGCGGGGGTCCCGTCCCCGTGCCCCGTGTCCCCATGTCCCCGTGTCCCAGGTCGGACACCGCCATCCTGTACAACGACCGCTCGGTGCTGGAGAACCACCACATCAGCGCCGTGTTCCGCCTGATGCAGGACGAGGAGCTCAACATCTTCGTCAACCTCACCAAGGACGAGTTCGCGTAAGCTCCCCTCGCCGTCCCCGCGCTGTCCCCGCGCTGTCCCCGCGCTGTCCCCTGACCGTGTCCCCTCCCTCCCCGCAGGGAGCTGCGGGCGCTGGTCATCGAGATGGTCCTGGCCACCGACATGTCCTGCCACTTCCAGCAGGTCAAGTCCATGAAGACGGCGCTGCAGCAGCTGGAGAGGTGGGTGGGGGTGGTCCCCGGCCCCCAGGTGTGTCCCCAGGGCTGGCGGGGTGGCTTTGGGGACAATCTGAGCGCGGGGCTGTTGTCCCCAGGCTGGACAAGTCCAAGGTGCTGTCGCTGCTGCTGCACGCGGCCGACATCAGCCACCCCACCAAGCAGTGGGCGGTGCACAGCCGCTGGACCAAGGCCCTCATGGAGGAGTTCTTCCGGCAGGTAGGGCCGGGGCCGGGCGGGGGGGACGCGGGGGACACCCCGTGGGGACACCACGGATGTCCCTTGCCTTGCCAGGGGGACAAGGAGGCCGAGCTGGGGCTGCCCTTCTCGCCCCTCTGCGACCGCACCTCCACGCTGGTGGCCCAGTCGCAAATCGGTGAGTGCGGGGTGGGTTCCGTCCCTGTCCTGTCCCCACGCCGTCCCCACGCTGTCCCCACGCTGCCCTCACTGTGTCCCCAGCAACGCCGTGTCCCCTCCTGTCCCCAGGGTTCATCGACTTCATCGTGGAGCCGACGTTCTCGGTGCTCACCGACGTGGCCGAGAAGTTGGTGACGCCGCTGGCCGAGGACGGCTCCAAGGCCAAGGGCAACCCCGCGGCTGCCCAGCAGCCCAGGTGGGTGTCCCTGTCCCCAAGGTTTGTGCCCTGTGGTGGCAGCGGTGGCCCTGGCCCGCTGCCAGCTGTCGCCGTTGTCCCCCAGCTCGCAGTGGCGGCAGCCGTCCCTGGATGAGCACCTGGAGCTGGGGGACGTCAAAGCCGACCTGGCCGGGTTCCGCTCCACCTGGACCAAGCACATCCAGGAGAACAAGCAGAAGTGGAAGGAGAGGGCGGCCAGCGGTAGGGGACGGCCACCATGGCCACCATGGCCACCATGGCCAGTACAGCCACCATGGCCACCGTGGCCACCACAGCCACTATGGCAACTATGGCCACCAATGGCCACCATGGCCACCACTATGGCCACCGGGGAGGGCTTGGGGACCACCACGAACTGCTCGGGGCCAGCTCTGTCCCAGTGTGAGGTGACACAAACGCGGTGCGGGTGGCCGCGGGCTGTGCAGGGTGGTGGCCCCAGGGGGGACAGAAGTTCCGGGGTGCCCCCGGTGACCCTGGGCCGTGTCCCAGTGACCCCGGGCCGTGCCCCGGTGACCCTGCCCGTGTCCCCCAGGCATCACCAACCAGGCGTCCATCGATGAGCTGTCCCCGTGCGAGGAGCCTGCGGCCACCGGGACCCACAGCGAGAACGGGGACGTGGAATAGCGGCGGGAGGAGCCAGGTGGGGACACCGGGACAGGGTGGGGACACCGGGACAGGGTGGGGACACCGGGACAGGGGGCGGGGACACCGGGGCAGAGGGCGGGGACACCGGGAGAGGGGGCGGGGACACCGGGATGGGGGGCGGGGACACCGGGACAGGGGCGGGGACACTGGGATGGGGCGGGGACACCGGGAGAGGGCGGGGACACCGGGAGAGGGCGGGGACACCGGGACAGGGGCGGGGACACCGGGGCAAAGGGCGGGGACACCGGGACAGGGGGCGGGGACACCGGGGCAGAGGGCGGGGACACCGGGATGGGGCGGGGACACTGGGATGGGGCGGGGACACCGGGAGAGGGCGGGGACACCGGAACAGGGGGCGGGGACACCGGGAGAGGGGCGGGGACACCGGGACAGGGCGGGGACACGGCAGTGACTGTCCCCTCCCGGCAGGTCCTTGTCCGAGTGTCTTGTCTTCGATGCCATCGAGTTCAGCACCATCCGCAGGGCAGCAGCCCCGGGGCCGGGCTGGGATCGGTGCCAGGACCGGGGTCACCCCCATGCCAGGACCGGGGTCACCCCCATGCCAGGACCGGGGTCACTGCCGTGCCAGGACAGGGGTCACCTCTGTGCCAGGACTGGTGTCACCCCCGTGCCAGGATCGGTGTCACCCCCGTGCCAGGACTGGTGTCATCACCGTGCCAGGATCGGTGTCACCCCCGTGCGAGGATCGGTGTCACCCCCGTGCCAGGATCGGTGTCACCGCTGTGCCAAGAGCCCCCCAGGCTGTCCCCTCTGTCCCGGTGTCACCGGTCCCTCACTGCCACCCCCGGCCCCCCGCCGGGCTCGGTCCTTTGGGATTTTTAAAAACGCTTTTCCCGCGCGGGAGGGGCTGGGGACAGCCGGGGGGGACACGGTGGGGACAGACGGGGGGACACCGTGGGGACAGCCAGGGGGGACACGGTGTCACCGCCAGGGCCACCGCGCTCCCCTTGATGCCCGCGTGGTCTGGCTGGTGACACTGTGAGGGTGGCACTGTGCCCTGTCCCCATCCCACCCGGGAACAGGGACAGGGACACGAGAGGGGACAGGGACAGGGACAGGGACAGGGACTGGGACAGGGAGGTCCCCACGGGGTCCCGCCAGCACGGCGCGGGTGGCACTGGGGACAAGGAGGGGACAGGGACAGATCCCGCTCCGGTGTCCCCCGGCTCCCGCCCGTCCCTGGAATGTTCCCACGGCCTGTGACATCCCGGGAATGCCGGGAATGCTCGGGAATGTTTGGGAATGCTCGGGAATGCTCCCACATCCCGGTCCAGCCTCCCCCAGCTCCAGTGAGCCTCGGGAATCGCGGGATGTTTGGGGAATCCATGGATCCAACCTTGGGAATGTTCCAGAATCTGGGATCGAGGCTTGGGATCTTCCAGGATCCCGGATCCACCAAGCCTTGGGAATCTCCAGGATCCCAAACTGAGCCTCAGGAATGTTCCAGGATCCCAGATCTGGCCCTGGGAATGTTCCAGGATCCCGGATCCAGTCCCAGGAATGTTCCAGGATCCCGGATCCAGTCCCAGGAATGTTCCAGAATCCCAGATCCAGAGTTGGGAATATTCCAGGATCCCAGATCTGGCCCTGGGAATGTTCCAGGATCCCGGATCCAGCCTCGGGAATGTTCCAGGACCCCGGATCCAGTCCCAGGAATGTTCCAGAATCCCGGACCCGCGCCCCTCGAGCACCCCCTGCCATCCCGGATTCCCTCCGGCTCCCCGGGGCTGCCCCGACCCCCGGGAATGTTCGGGAACGTCCCGGGAATGCTCAGGAATGTTCGGGAACGCCCGGACCCCCTCCCCCCCCAGGCCCCTCCCCCTCCCGCTCCGGCCCCGGCCCCGCCCCCCCCCGTGTTTGTATTTTTGTACCCCGTGTCCCCCCGTGTCCCCCCCGTGTCCCCCTCGGTCACCGCTGGCAGAGCTCCTCCCCCCGCATGTGTCCCCCCCCGCGCCGCCGCTAACGAGCAATTAATTAATTAATTAATGAGTTAATTAATAAACGCCGCCGCCACCACGGCTGCGCCCCGGACACTGGGGGGGGGGGGGCGCGGGAGCCCGGGGCTGGGGGGAAACTGGGGGGGCGGAATTTGGGGAGGGGGCTGAGCCCGGGGATGGGGGCAGCCCCAAGGGGGGGTCCCGGACCCCTCCACAGCACCCAAAAGGGGGTCGCGGCCCCCCCAGCACCCAAAGGGGGTCCTGGAGTCCCCCACCCACCCACAGAGGGGGTCCCACCCCCTGCCCCCCCCCCCGGCGCGGCCCAAGCAGGAGGCGGGGGGGGAAAGGATCCCTTTAATTCCGGCTGGGGGGGGTCCCCGCGCCCCCCACCCTCCCCGTGTCCCTGTCCCCCGTGTCCGTGTGCACGCGAGTGTCCCTGTGCCCCCCCGTGTCCCCTCCCCGTGTCCCCCCAGGTGTGCACAGGTGGGGGGGCCCAGGGGACACCCCAGGGTGGCAGTGAGGGGGGGGCTGCTCCGTGTCCCCCGTGCCCCCCGCCCTGGGGACCCCCGGGGCTGGCAGTGGGGGTGGGGGCACGCAGGTGTCACTCAGTGTCCCCGGTGCCCCCCAAGGGTGGCAGTGAGGTGAGGGGGGGGGTGTGGCACGTGTCACCTGCCCCGGGCACCCGGGGGTGGCAGTGAGGGGGGGTCTGCTCAGTGTCCCCAGTGTCACCTGCCCTGAGGTCCCCAGGGGGAGGGGACAGGCCTGGCGTTGTCCCCAGACCCCCCCCCCCCCGGTGGGGACCTGCCCTTGGGAACAAAATCAAATAAAAAAAATCCCAAAAGGATTCTGGGCGGCCCCAAAATCTTAGAAAATGGAATAAAAAAATCTGCGCTGGCGTCCGGCTGCCGCGGCCACTCCTGGGGACAAGGGACAGGGACAGCGCTGGGGACAGGGGAGGGGACAGCCCTGGCCCTGCCCCGTGCCAGCAGGGCCACCCTGGCCCTGGCACTGTCCCTGTCCCTGGGGAGTGGCGGGAGTGTCCCAGTGACACCTCAGTGACACCCCAATGTCCCAGTGACACCCAGTGACGCCCCAGTGACACCCCAGTGACACCCCAGTGCCATCCCAGTGACACCCCAGTGCCATCCCAATGCCCCAGTGCCACCCCAGTGACACCTCAGTGCCATCCCAGTGACACCCCAGTGCCATCCCAATGCCCCAGTGCCACCCCAGTGACACCTCAGTGCCATCCCAGTGACACCCCAGTGCCATCCCAATGCTCCAGTGCCATCCCAGTGACGTCCCAGTGCCACCCTAGTGCCCCAGTATCATGTCCCAGTGCCCCTCCACTGCCCCAGTCCAGTGTCACAGTGTCCCCAGTCCCCAGTGTCCCCAATATCTCCAATGTCCCCAGTGCGCCCAGTGTCCCCAATGTCCCCAATGTTGACATTGCCTCCAGTGTCCCCCAGTGCCCCCCAGTGTCCCCCAGCACCCGCAGTGTCCCCAGTGTCCCCAATGCCCCCAGTGTCCCCAGTGTCCCCCAGCACCCCCAGTGTCCCCAGTGTCCCCATGCCCCCAGTGTCCCCAGTACCCCCAGCACCCCCAGTGTCCCCAGTGCCCCCAGTGCCCCCAGCACCCCCAGTGTCCCCGGTGTCCCCGGTGTCCCCAGGCCGTACCTAGTGGCCGCTGCCCGCGCTGTCCCCAGGCTCTATATGGGTCCCGTCCTCAGCCCGGCTGCGCCGCACGGTCCCGGGGGTCCCGGCCCGGGGGGTCCCGGCTTGGGGGGTCCCGGCTTGGGGGGTCCCGGCCCGGGGTGTCCCAGCCTGGGGTGTCCCATCCCCGGGTGTCCCTGCAGTGTCACAGCACAGGGGGTGACCCCAGGGCCCCCCAGCGCCCCCCGAGCCCCCAGCCCGGCCCCCCGCGCCCCCCACTCACGGTGGCCGCCCGGGGCGGGGCAGGAGCCGCCGGGGCTGTGCCGGTGCTCGGTGTCGCCGCGGGGGCAGCGCGCGGTGGCCGCCACCTCGTCGTCGTCGTCGCCGCCCTGCGCCTGCTTGCACAGGTGGTGCTCCACCATCATCTGCAGCTCTGCCGGGCAGGGAGCGGCGCTGGGGGGCGCGGGGGGGGCCCGGTGACCGTCCCCGCGCTCCCGGTGACACCGCCCCGCGCGGGTGGCCTCGCGGTGGCCCCGCGGTGGTGAGGAGCGAGGCCAGCGCAGGGAGGGGACATCCAGTCACCCATCCCCCGCGGTGCTGGGGGGGCTGTCACCCGCCTGTGTCCCCCCTTGTACCCCCATGTCCCCCCGTGTCCCCTCACGTCCCCTCATGTCCCCCCCCGTCCCTCCCTGTCCCCCCCGTGTCCCCTCGTGTCCCCCCATCTCCCCCCCATCCCCCCATGTCCCCCCATGTCCCCCTCATGTCCCTCCTGTGTCCCCCTGTGTCCTCCTCATGTCCCTCCTGTGTCCCCCCGTCCCCCCATGTCCCCCCGTGTCCCCCCGTGTCCCCTCATGTTCCCCTTATCCCCCCATGTCCCCCCTTATCCCCCCTTATCCCCCCGTGTCCCCCCGTGTCCCCCCATGTCCCCCCGTGTCCCCACGTGTCCCCCATGTCCCCCCGTGTCCCCTGTCCCCCGTGTCCCCCCGTGTCCCCCCCCGTGTCCCCCCGTGTCCCCTGTCCCCCGTGCCCCCCTTATCCCCCCGTGTCCCCCCCGTGCCCCCCGCGTCCCCCCGTGTCCCGCCGTGTCCCCCGTGTACCTTTCATGGTGGGGGTGCTGCGGGACACCTTCTTCCTCTGCCGGGGGGACATGGCCAGGCCGGACTGCGGGGACAGCGCGGCTCAGGGGGGCCCCGGGGGTCCCGCAGCCCCCCGGGCAGGGGCACCTACCTTCAGCAGGGGGTTGGGCAGCCGGTCCTCGTCGATCTCTGGGGGGGCAGAGGGGGGCAGAGGTCAGTGGGGGGTCTGGAATGTGGGGAGGGGCTGGGAGTGACGTGGGGGTGGCTGAGCAGTTTTGGGGGTCCCTGAGTCATTTAGGGGGGTCCCTGAGTGTCATTAGGGGCTTCTTGAGCATGTGGGGGGGACCCTCTGGATAATGGGGGGGTCCCTGACCATGTTGGGGAGTGTCCTGAGTACATTTCGGGCCCCTGAGCTTCTTGGGGGGGTCCCTGAGCACTCTGGGGGGTCCCTGAGCACTCTGGGGGGTCCCTGGGTGGGCTGGGGCCGGGGGTGACGCGGGGACAACGCTGGGACCCACCTGGGGACGATTGGTCACTGCTCAGGACCAGGTTGGCCGGGGTCGGGCGGCGCCTCCGGATCTGGGGGGGACAGAAGAGACAACTGGGACCCCCAGACAGGGAGCTGGGGCCCCCGGACACAGAACTGGGACCCACAACACAGAACTGGGACCCCCAACACGGAACTGGGACCCCCAACACAGAACTGGGACCCCCAACACGGAACTGGGACCCCCAACACAGAACTGGGACCCTCGGCCCTGACCCCCCAGAACAGGGCTTGGGACACCGCTGTCCCCGCTGTCCCCGCTGGCCCCGAGCCCGCCGTGTCGCCGTGCCCGGGGCGGTGGCGGCCCCGGTCGTGGCCCCGGTGGTGGCCCCCGTGGCGGCCCCGGCGGTGGCCCCGCGGGGACAGCGGTGGCCGGACACACGTGGCTTTTCCATCCCGGAGCTAATTATACCCGGCCGCGGGAAGGGCGTGGGGACAGCGACACGGGGACAGCGACACGGGGACAGCGACACGGGGACAGCGACACGGGGACAGCGACACGGGGACAGCGGCGGGGCCCTGCCCTTCCTCTGCGGCCGCTGTCCTTGCCCAAGGTCACCCGGAGCCGCTCCGGCCCCGCCGCTGCCTTCTGGGGGGGTCGGTGGCCGCGGGGTGGCCGCGGTGGGGACAGCGGTGGCACTGGGCACAGCGGTGGGCACGGCGGTGGCACGGGGGACAGAAGTGGCACCGGGGACAGAAGTGGCACCGGGCACAGCGGTGGCACTGGGCACGGCGGTGGCACTGGGCACAGCGGTGGCGGTGGGCACGGCGGTGGGCACGGCGCTGACCCCGCGCCCCCTTTCCCCGCTGACCCAGTGACTGAGCGCTCCGCCAGCTGCATTTCCCAGCGAGGATTCCCTAATGAGGCGGGCTGCCTAATGAGATGCTGATGAGATGCTAATGAGGCGGGCGAGCGGCCGGGAGCCCCCCCCGCCCCTCCGCACCTCCCCCGGCCCCTGCCCCCCCCCGGGCCCGGCGCATCCTTCCGTGCCGGCCCCGTTGCCATGGAAACGCGGGTTGGATGTTAACGGGAGATTAGCGGCGCCGGGAATCGCCGGGAATCGCCCCCGACCCTCGCACGAGCCCCCCGCTTTGGGGTCGGGGTCCCCCCGCGATGGGGCTGGGAGGGTTTGGGGGCCCCCCCAGACCCCGCAGCTCCCGGGGGGAACCCGCGAACCGCGGCCCCCCCCGGGACGCTGCAGCCCCGCGGAGCCTCCCGCGGGCGGGGGCGAGGCCGAGACCCCCCCCGGGGCGGGGACGGCGAGGGGACAGCGGTGTCACCTGCTCAAGGTGACCCGGGTGGAGCCGAGCCCCCCGGCCGAGCCCCCTCCCCCTCATTCCGGGGGTCCGGGGGATCCCGGCGATGCTCCGGGGAGGGGCCGCGCTGGTCTCCCCCCCCTCCCGCTCCCTCCCTCCGTCCTCCCCTCCCTCCTCCCTCCTCCATCCCCCATCCCTCCCCCATCCCTCCATCCCCGCTCCCTCCCGGAGCTATTTTTAGATCAATCTCCAGCATCGATCAAGGAGCGCGGAGCGATCCGGGGGCAGCGGGGACGGGGCCGGCACCGGCACCGGGCACCGGCACCGGGCACCGGCACCGGGCACTGACACCGGGCCCCGGGTACCGGGCACCGGCAGCGGCACCGGGCACTGGCACTGGCACCGGGCACCGGGCAGCGGCAGCAGCGGGAGGGCCCCGGCCTGGCCCGGCTCGGCTCGGCTCAGCAAAACCCCCCCGGGATTGTCCCCGCGGCCTCGGGGGGAGTTGGGGACACGGGCAGAGGTGCAGGACAAAGGCCTGGGCCGGGCCTGGCACCGGGGGGCACCGGGGGGGGCTCGGCTGAGATGGGGGTCAGGGGGCTGCCGGACCTGCGGGGGGCACACGGGAGGGTGGGGCTGGACGGATCGGGGGTGACCCCGCAGGACGCAGGGACACCGCGGTGCCACCCGCAGAGGGGTGGCACGGCCGAGCCCCGTCACCGCGAGGAAGGGGAGCAGGGAGGGGACATGGGCAGTGCCACCTGCTGCCACCGCACGGGGCCGCGTCACCCCCACCCCAGCGCCCCGAGAGGCGCTGGGTGAGACCCCCAGGGAGGGGAAACTGAGGCACGCCAGGGCAGGGGGTGCCCGGGGCTGGGCAGTGCCCGAGCCCGGCTCTGATGAGGACGGGGCTGGGGGTGCCCGGGGCTGGGTGCTGGGGGGCTCGTGCCCCCCTTCCCCTCCCTCCTGGGGACCCCCAACTCTCCCCCCTCCCTCCTGGGGACCCCCCGCTGCTGCCACCGCGCGGGGTGGTGGCCCCAGAAGGGCACATTCAGGGACAGTGCCACCCTCGCCCCCGCTCCGCTGGCACCGGGGGGGTCCTGGCCCCCACCCCCGGCTGGGGGGGGCACGGCAGGGACCCCCCCTCTTCTCCTCACCCCCTCAAGCCCCCGCGGGCGATGAGGGGCCGAGGGGTCTCCCCCAGACCCCCGAGTGCCCCGCAGCCCCCGGGAGGTGGCACGGGGGGCTGGCGGTGCCCGGGGGTCCCCGGCCGTGTCCCCGCGGGGTCACCCCGTGCCCGGGGCCGTTCTGGGAGCGGCCCTGACGGGAGCAGGGCCGGGCGAGGGCCGGAGGGGCCGGGGGGTCCCGGGCTGGCCGCGGTGGCGTCGCGCGGAGCGGGCACATGGCCCTGGCACTGCCACCCCCCGCCCCACGGTCCCGCGGGGCTCCGGGGACAGCGGCGGCCGCTCGGCGCGGTGGCCCCGGGAGCGGGGGGGCCGCAGCCTCGTGTCGCCGCTGTCCCCGCGTCACCCCCGGCCCCGGCGGTGCCACCCCCGCCCGGGCCGTGCCCGCAGCCCCCCGGAGCCCCCCCGGCTCGCTGCTCCGCGCGGCCCCGCGCCCCGCGGTGTCCCCCCGGTGTCCCCCCGGTGTCCCCGCGGTGTCCCCGCGGTGTCCCCGCGGTGTCCCCGCACCTGCTCGGCCGCCTCGGGGTCCAGGTGCGGCTCCAGCAGCGGGACCGTGAACTGGATCTTGCGGGGGCTGTTGGGCTCCATCGCGGGCGCGGCGGCTCCGGCGGCTCCGGCGGCTCCGAGCGGCCACGCCCCGGCCACGCCCCGGCCACGCCCCGGCCACGCCCCGGCCACGCCCCGCGGAGGCCACGCCTCGCCCCGGGCCCCGCGCGTGGGACGCGGGGACGGACAACGGGACACGGGGACAGACACAGGGGCAGACACAGGGACACAGGGACGGACACGGGGACAGACACAGGGACACGGTAACAGAGCGTAGGACACAGGGACAGACACGGACACAGGGACGGACATGGGGACAGACACAGGGATGGACACAGGGACACAGGGACGGACACGGGGACATGACAAAGGACACATGGACAGAGTCAGGAGAGTGGGACAGAGTCTGGGATACACGGACAGACACAGGGACACAGGGAGAGGGATAGGGACAGAGATGGGGACAGGGACAGACACAGGGACGTGGTCTGGGACAGGGATGGCTACAGAGATGGGGACAGACACAGGGACACGGGGACAGACACAGGGACACGGTCTGGGACAAGGACAGGACAGGGACGGGGACGGGGACAGGGACAGGGACACAGGGACACGGGGACAGGGACAGGGACAGCAGCCGCCCCGCAGTCAGGGGGGCAGTCCCACCATCGCCCCCCCGCTCCAGGACAAGGGGACAAGGCCAGCGCTCGGGGACTGTCCCGCTGAGCCCGGACCCGCAGGGACCCCCCCAAAACCCTAAAACGGCCGAGTTAGGACTGGGGGGGCTGGGGGTGTCCCCGATCCTCTGTCCTGGGTGTGCTGTGTCCCCACGGCCCCGTGTGCCCCCCAAGTGACACCCCCAGGGGTGGGGGGGGTTCGGGGTGTGGGACCGGGAGGGTTGTGGGGTCAGGGGGGGTTCGGGGCCGGGGGGTTCCAGGCCGGGGGGGTTCGGGGCCGGGGGGTTCCAGGCCGGGGGGGTTCGGGGCCGGGGGGTTCGGGGCCGGGGGGGTTCGGGGCCGGGGGGGTTCCAGGCCGGGGGGTTCGGGGCCGGGGGGGTTCGGGGCCGGGGGGGTTCCAGGCCGGGGGGTTCGGGGCCGGGGTTCCAGGCCGGGGGGTTCGGGGCCGGGGGGGTTCGGGGCCGGGGGGGTTCCAGGCCGGGGGGTTCGGGGCCGGGGTTCCAGGCCGGGGGGTTCGGGGCCGGGGGGGTTCGGGGCCGGGGGGGTTCCAGGCCGGGGGGGTTCGGGGCCGGGGTTCCAGGCCGGGGGGTTCGGGGCCGGGGGGGTTCGGGGCCGGGGGGGTTCCAGGCCGGGGGGGGTTCGGGGCCGGGGTTCCAGGCCGGGGGGGTTCGGGGCCGGGGGGGTTCCAGACCGGGGGGTTCGGGGCCGGGGGGGGTTCGGGGCCGGGGTTCCAGGCCGGGGGGTTCGGGGCCGGGGGGGTTCCAGACCGGAGGGTTCGGGGCCGGGGGGGTTCGGGGCCGGGGTTCCAGGCCGGGGGGTTCGGGGCCGGCCCCCCCGCAGCCCTGAGCGCGTGTCCCATCACTTATTCATGGAGCCCGAGCCCGGGCGGTGCCGGATCTGCCGGCAGGAATCCCTAACTAGGTCAGGCGGGGGGGGCCGCCCCAGCCCCGCCGTGCCCCCCCCGCCAGCCCCGGGGGTCCCGGGGGGGCATCCCGGGGGGGCGGGGGTCGCCATAAAGGCGCTGGTGGTTTTGGGGAGGGGGGGTTCCCAGCTCTGGTGGGGGGGGAGGCAGATGGACCCCCAGCCCCATCCTGGGGCTCGTCGGGAATTTTTGGTGGGAGAGACCCGCCCGACCCCCCCTGCGCTTCCCGAGGGAATGGGGGGGTTGGGAATGGGATGAGGGGATACTGGGGGGGGTCGTGCTGAACTGGGAGCCCCCCCGGCAGCAGCGAGTGTCACTGGCCAGGCCCTGGTGGCGCTGCGGGTGCCCTGGCCGTGCTTGGGTGACATCCTGGGGACATCCTGGGGACCCCCTTGGGGACAGCCGTGTGCGGGATGTGACAGGGGGGACAGGACGGGGCCCTTCTCCCGCTCCCACCCCGGGGCGGGGCTGAGGGATCAGTCCAGGGTGGTGTCCGTCCTTCCCGGGGATGTGTCCGTCCTTCCAGGGCTCTTCCCGTCCTTCCCAGGAGCATCCTTGTCATTCCCAGGGCTCTTCCCGTCCTTGCAGAGCTCTTCCAGTCCTTCTCAGGAATATTCCCGTCCTCCCGGGGGTGTTCCTGTTCTCCACAGGAATATTTCCGTCTTCCCCTGGGGTGTCAAGATCCTGGGGGTTCCAATTCCTGGGAATTCCGGATCGTGTGGATTCCAGATATTGGAAATTCCAATTCCTGGGAATTCCAGATCGTGTGGATTCCAGATATTGGAAATTCCAATTCCTGGGAATTCCAGATCGTGTGGATTCCAGTTCCTGAGAATTCCAGTTCCTGGGAATTCCAGCTCCTGGGGATTCCAGGTCCTGGAGATTCCAGCTCCTGGGAACTCCTGCTCCTTGGGGACCCGTCGGGATGGATGAGGGGCCAGGGGTGGCACCTCAGTGGCCGTGAGGTGAGCGCTGTCCCCACGCTGGGGATGTCCCCGTCACTCTGTGCTGTCCCCATGTCCCCGTCACTCTGTGCTGTCCCCCGGCCTCAGAGGTGCCATCCCAGCTTGGGAAAACACTGCCAGGGAAAACCCCTCCTTGTCACCCCCAAACCCGGGGTGGCTTCGCCGTCACCCGCTTCCCTTGGGAAGGTTTGGGACCCTTAGGGAAGTCTGGGGACACCTTGGGAAGGTTTGGGACCCTTAGGGAAGTCTGGGGACACCTTGGGAAGGTTTGGGACCCTTAGGGAAGTCTGGGGACACCTTGGGAAGGTCGGGGACCCTTAGGGAAGTCTGGGGACACCTTGGGAAGGTTTGGGACCCTTAGGGAAGTTTGGGGACACCTCGGGAAGGTTTGGGACCCTTAGGGAAGTTTGGAGACACCTTGGGAAGGTCGGGGACCCTTAGGGAAGTTTGGGGACACCTTGGGAAGGTCGGGGACACCTCGGCCAGAGCAGCGCGGGGGGACACAGGGGACCCCGCGGGGCGATGTCACCCCAGCAGGTGTCACCTCGGCCCTTGGTGTCACCCCGGGGACACCGTGGGGGCTTCGGGGGGGTCCCACGGGGCTGCGGGGGGGTCCCACGGGGTGCAGCCCCCCGCGAGGGTCCCCGAGCCCCCCGAGCCCCGAGGAGCGGCGGAGTCCTTGGAGCTGGAGGAGGAGGAGGAGGAGGAGGAGGAGGAGGAGGATGAGGGAGGAAGGCCCCCCCGGCGGGCGCGGGGAAGGAGCTGGAGCGGGAAATGTCCCCGGAGCCTCCCAGGCTTTTAAGGTTTAAATGATTCAGAGGCTCGGGCGGAGCCGCGTCCCTCCCCTCCCCCCCGGGCACAGGCCGGGCCGGGTCACGCGTGGGGACACGAGGGACGCGGTGCCACAGCTCTGTCACGGCAGCGGGGACACGCTCAGCCCCGCAGCCGCCCCCGCAGGTGCCGAGCCAGGAGGAGGATGAGGAGGATGAGGATGATGATGATGATGATGATGATGATGATGGCCCCGCTCCCCCCATCCCTTCATCACCACCCGCAGGAGTGAGCTGGGGTCTTCCCCACCCTCCTGGGGGGCACGGGCTGCTCGGTGCCACCGTGTCCCCGCCCTGTCCCCCCTGTGTCCCCCCCGTGTCCCCCCGTGTCCCCACCCTGTCTCTCCCCGTGTCCCCTCCGTGTCTCCCCGTGTCACCACGTGTCCCCCCATGTCCCTCCCGTGTCCCCCCGTGTCCCCAGCTCTTAGGGACATGTCCCCAACCCTTGGGGACATGTTCCCAGCCCTTGGGGATGTGTCCCCAACCCTTGGGGACGTGTCCCCAACCATTAGGGACATGTTCCCAACCCTTGGGGACGTCACTTGCACTCTGGTCGGTCACACTGGGGGGGTTGGGGACACAATAAAGTCCCCCAAGGGATGGTGGTAGCTGTGTCCGTGCTGGGGTGGGGGGGGATCATCCCTGCCCAGCCCCCACCCAGGGCACAGGGACAGCCCCCGCGCCACCCGGGTGCGAGCCCCGGGACGCGGGCAAGGAGCCACGGCGGTCCCTTTGTCGCCGGGCTGTCCCTTTGTCGCCGCCCCCGGGACCCTCGGTGTGCCACGGTGGCACCGGGAAGGGAAATCCCGGAGCATCAACAGCCCCGGGGCTTCCCCATGGCGGGCGGCCAGGCCGGGATCATCCGGGATTAGCCCCGCGGCCCCTCCGGCACCGGGGCCGCATCCCAAACCCCGGGGGGAGGGTCCCATCCCAAATCCCGGGGGGAGGGTTCCATCTCAAACCCCGGGGGGAGGGTCCAGGGGAGGGTTCCATCCCACTTGGACTGAATCCCAAATCCCGGGCAGAGGGTTCCATCCTACCCAGCTAAATCCCAAATCCCAGTGGGAAATGGTTCCATCCCAGAGCCAGGCTGGGACAGGGATGGGGTTGGGGACACGCTGGGACATCTCCCTCCGGCTCTCCACGGAGACATCAGCAGCCCCAGCACCTTTCATGGACACCTTGGAGCCCACGGTGCTTCCCAGGAGGGTTTTAGGGGATTTTGGGGCCATTTAGGATTAATTAATCCCCTGGGACTGGGAACTTCTGGCTGCTGGAGCAGCACAAAGAGGTTCCTCTTGCCATGAGGTGTTTCTGCGAGGGCATTTGGGGATTAACTCCTGATCCAGGGTTCCAGCTCCCTGCTGGGGGCTCTGGCTGTGCCTCCCGGATCTGCCTGCCCCAAATCCCCGCCCGGGGCACGCCTGGGCTCTCCTCACCCTCCCCTTCCCACCGGGAATGAACGGGGCTCTCTGAGCCACCAGGAACAGGCAGGAAGGTGGCACAGATCCTCCCTCGGGCGCTGGGATGATGGAAAACACCCAGGATTCATCCCTCGGCTCGGCAGCCAAGAGGAAGGATGTGGCCAAGCCGTGGGAGCCGCTTCCCACGGGAGCCGGAGCTGCTGGGGGGGCAGGGAGGGAGTGGGGGGGCTGCAGCAGGGCCCCGTGTCCTACATTTGGTGCAGGGTGTTCTCCGTCCCTGCTGGAGCCACATCCAGCCCCAATTCCATCCCAAATTCCATCCCCATCCACATCCAGCCCCAATTCCATCCCAAATTCCATCCCCATCCACATCCAGCCCCAATTCCATCCCAAATTCCATCCCCATCCACATCCAGCCCCAATTCCATCCCAAATTCCATCCCCATCCACATCCAGCCCCAATTCCATCCCAAATTCCATTCCCACGGGCACCACAACCAGGCCCCCCCCCTATCCACAGCCTCTCCATCCCTGTTCCTATCCACGTCCAGCCCTTCTCCATCCCCAATTCCATCCACAGCCAGCCCCATCCATCCCCACAGACATGACATCCAGGCCCATCCATCCCCAATTCCATCCCCACGGACACCACGTCCTGCCCCATCCCTATCCACAGCCATCCCTTCTCTATCCCTGTTCCTTTCCACGTCCAGCCCTTCTCCATCCCCAATCCCATCCCCATTCATCCCCAATCCCATCCCCATTCATCCCCAATCCCATCCCCAGTCCCATCCCCAGTCCCATCCCCATTCATCCCCAGTCCCATCCCCATTCATCCCCAGTCCCATCCCCAGTCCCATCCCCAGTCCCATCCCCAATCCCATCCCCAGTCCTATCCCCATTCATCCCCAATCCCATCCCCAATCCCATCCCCAGTCCCATCCCCACCCCATTTCCCCCATCCCATCCCTCACCCCATTCCCACCCCACACCCACCCTGCAGGACCCGGAACCTCTCCCGGGACACATCCCGGAATCCCCCCTCCCTTGGGGCGGCTGTCAATCAATCAATCAATCAATCACTCCCCAGAACTCCGCCCAGCCCGTGTCACTGTGTCCAGCCCGTGTCACTCCCTGTCCTGTCCATGTCACTCTGTGTCCTGGCCATGTCCAGCCCATGGTCACTCCCTGTCCTAGCTGTGTGTCCTCCATGTCCCTCCATCCCGTGTCCCTCCATGTCCCCAAATGTCCCCTCCCGTCCTTTTCCCATCAGGTGCTGGGAAACCAGTGCTGGAGCGTGGGGGGGCCTGGGAGGGGTCCAGGGGTGCCCTGGGACACCGTGGGGTGCCCTGGTTTGCTCTGGGGTGCCCTGGGACACTCTGGGTGCCCTGGGACACTTTGGGGTGCCCTGGGACACCCTGGGGTGCCCTGGTTTGCTCTGGGGTGCCCTGGTTTGCTCTGGGGTGCCCTGGGACACCCTGGGGTGCCCTGGGACACTCAGAAGTTGCACCCATGGAGCTCTGGGGGGGTCAGGAACTGCCCGGGGCTGGGGCTGGGCTGGCCCGGGGGGGCTGGGGGCTAATCCGGGCTAATCCCGCCCTGGCACGGGCATCTGCCCACACCTGGAAAATCCCCGGGTGCCCAGCCCTGCCGCAGCCCCTTCATAAGGGGCAGAGGCGGCTCCCGGCTCAGGCAGCGCGCTCAGCCCAGCTCTTTGTGCCCTCTGTGCCCGTGCCCGCCGCCAGGATGAAGCTCTGTGCCGTGCTGCTGCTGGCCGGGCTCGCCAGCCTGGCCACTGCCCGTGAGCTGGGGGCGCGGCTGGCACCGGGCTGGCACGGGGCTGGCACGGGGGTGGCACTGCGGGTGGCATCGGGGTGGCAATCAGGGTGGCATCAGGGTGGCACTGGGGTGGCACTGCGGGTGGCATCGGGGTGGCAATCAGGGTGGCATCGGGGTGGCACCGGGGTGGCACTGGGGGTGTCCCGGTGGGTGCAGGAGGGAGGTCAGGGTGCCCGCGGTGTCCCCAGACTGGGGCGGGGGTCCTGGGGCTCCCGACCCCTGCCCAGGCAGGCGATGCCAGCTCTCCTGTTCCCCCGCAGGCCCCGTGGAGGAGCCGAGTGCAGAGGGGCTCCTGGCGGAGCTCGGCAACCTGCTGGACCCCGTGGAGCTGCTGGAGCCCAAGGAGGAGCCCCTGGAGCTGCTGGAGCCCAACGAGGAACCTCTGGAGCTGCTGGGGCTGCTGGACCCCAACGAGGAACCCCATGAGCTGCTGGACCCCAACGAGGAGCCCCTGGAGCTGCTGGAGCCCAACGAGGAACCCCACGAGGAGGAGGATCCTGAGGTGAGCCCCGAAGAGTCTGAGGAGAGTTCTGAAGAGTCTGAGGAATCTGAAGAGAGCCCAGAGGAGTCTGAGGAATCTGAGGAGAGCCCAGAGGAGTCTGAGGAACCTGAAGCCAGCCCAGAGGAGACTGAGGAACCCGAGGAGAGCCCCGAGGAATCCGAGGAATCTGAGGAGAGCCCCGAGGAGTCTGAGGAACCTGAAGCCAGCCCAGAGGAGTCCGAGGATCCCGAAGAGAGCTCTGAGGAATCAGAGGATCCTGAAGCGAGCCCAGAGGAGTCTGAGGAATCTGAGGAGAGCCCTGAGGAGTCCGAGGAGCCCGAAGCACACCCTGAAGAGCCCGAGGATCCCGAAGCCAGCCCTGAGGAATCCGAGGAACCTGAAGCAAGCCCTGAAGAGTCCGAGGAATCTGAGGAGAGCCCCGAGGAGTCTGAGGAACCTGAAGCCAGCCCAGAGGAGTCCGAGGATCCCGAAGCCAGCCCTGAGGAGTCTGAAGAATCTGAGGAGAGCCCTGAGGAGTCTGAGGAACCTGAAGCCAGCCCAGAGGAGACTGAGGAACCCGAGGAGAGCCCCGAGGAATCTGAGGAGAGCCCCGAGGAATCTGAGGAGAGCCCCGAGGAGTCTGAGGAACCTGAAGCCAGCCCAGAGGAGACTGAGGAACCCGAGGAGAGCCCCGAGGAATCCGAGGAATCTGAGGAGAGCCCCGAGGAGTCTGAGGAATCTGAGGAGAGCCCCGAGGAGTCAGAGGAACCTGAAGAGAACCCTGAGGAATCAGAAGATCCCGAGGAGAGCTCAGAGGAGTCCGAGGATCCCGAAGAGGGCCCCGAGGAGGCAGAGGAGCTCAGCCTGGACCCAGATGTCCTGGTGGAACTGGCAAACAAACTGAAAGGTTTGCAAGCCCTCCCAAACCCCTAAAAGCCCCAGGGGAGGGCAGATCTGCTTTGGGACCCTCTAAATCCCCCAGGGAAGGGCAGATTTGCTTTGGGACCCCCTAAATCCCCCAGGGAAGGGCAGATTTGCTTTGAGAGCCCCCCAAAACCCCCGAACCCCCCAGGGAAGGGCAGATTTTTGGGTTCTGCCTCTGTTCCAAGGCGGGGTTGGTGCTGCCGGGTCAGTTCGTTCCCGAGGGTTGGGAACGACCCCAAATCCCCGTCCCGGCTCCGAGGGGGAGGGAGCGGGCGGGTCAGACCCCCCGAGGCACAGACGGGACCGGTGGCACGGCCGGGGGGTCACAGGGGGGGTCAGGACGTGCCGGGCTTCAGCGCCACCGCTTTGGGTGGGGGGGACCCCGAGGAGGGGGCGAGGAGCCCCTCGGGGTGCTGGAGCCCCCCGGTTTTGCCCCCGCAGAGGCGCAGGAAAGCGAGAAGAACGAGGGGGTGCTGTCTCATCTCGTGGACGCGATTAACTGGCTGGTGACCCACCTGAGCAATCACCTGTTCGGGTGCGCACGGGGGCTCGGGCTGCGGCCCCGAGGTCAGCGCCCCACAACGGCCCCCGGCCCCTCCCCGCGCCTGGGGGGGTGGGGGGCGCCGGGGGGGGGTCCCAAGGGGGGATGAGGGGGAGGAGGGGGCTGGGCCGGGGCTCAGCTCCGCTGTTTTCTCTTTTGCAGGTGAGCAGTGAGCAGCGAGCAGGGCACGGATCCCGCCGAGCTCCCGGCTCGTCCCGCGGCTTTCCCGGCCCCAGAGACCCCCGCCTTGTCCCCGCTCATCCCAAATAAAGCCGATCCCAAACGCCGCCCCTCGTGTGTTGCCGGCTCTGCCGGGGGTGGGGGGAAATGGGGCTGGGGTCCAGCAGAATGAACCGAGGGCCCCCCACCCCATCCCCACGCCCGTTTTGGGGTCTTCAGCTGTGGCTTCAATCCTCCTCCCTCCCGGAGACCCCCGGGGATGGGGGACCCCTCCAGCTGTGCCCAGCTGTGCCCCAGGGTCCTGCACACCCCAGAGTGCAGACCCCGACCCCCAGACCCCCCTCCCTGTCCCCAAAGTCCCTGTCCCTGTCCGGAGCTGGGCCCGGCCCTCATTTGGGGGGGGTCGCTGTCTCCCCAGGCTCTCCCAGGGCGGGCAGGGACAGCTCGGGGTCCCCACGGGGGTGGGACACAGGGACCCCCGGGTGGCCGGGAACAGCTCGGTCCCCTCTGCCACACCCAGCACGTCCTGTCCCCTGTCCTTGTCCCTCTCCCGTCCCCCCTCACTGCGGGGGGGTCCCGGACAATCCCTGGGGACCCCCCTGGCCGTGTCCCCGGGGCCGTGGCGGGTCCCACCCCCCCTCACGATGTCCTGCGGGGGCCGAGGTTGGATTGGCAGCTCCGGGCCCCCCCCGGCTGTGCCAGAGCCCTGCCCGGGGTGGGGGGCTGCGGTTTCCATGGCAACGGCGATGAGGCGGCAGCTCCGTGGGAAGCGGGAGATCGGGAGTGGGGGGGGGGAGCAGCTCTGTGGTTTTTGGGAGCCCCGGGACCCTCCCGAGGGACCCCGGCCCCCCCGGGACCAGCCCGGCCCCCCCGGGACCAGCCCGGCCCCGGTTCCGTGAAATCTCGGGGTTGTTCCCCCCAAAAAGCCCCCAGGGCTCGGGGCTGAACCGGGGCCCGCTGGTTCCCAGTTCGGAGCCCGGAAAGGACATCTCGTGGCTCTGGCTCCACTCCCCGCTCAGCCCCGACCCGCTCGGCCCCCCAAGGATGGGAGCACACCCGAAATTTGTGATTTTCCGCTCAATAAATCCCCGCTCGGAGCAAGCCCGGCCCCTCCCGGCGCGGGGAGATGCCTCGTGCCGGTGTGAAGAGCTGCCTCATCCTCACCCTCCTCCTCCTCGCTGGCTCACATCTCCCCGCGCCTCCTCCCCCCGCTGCCGGGCAGCTTTTTCCCCAAACCCGGCGCTTTTTGGGCCGTTTTTTGCCAGGAAAAGGCGCCTGGTGCCAGCTCGGGGATGCGGAGCCGGCCCAGGGACGCGGAGGGGGCGGAAAATGAATTCGGTGCGAGCTCCGGGCAGGTGAGAGAATTCACAGCCCCACAAAATCTGCTTTTCCGGCTGCTTCGCTGCGGTTTTTCTGGTTTTTTCTGGTTTTTCTCCCCAGGAAAAGGCTGGCGGTGAGCAGGGCCGGCCCGGCGCTGCCGATGTCCCCAGCGAGGTGGCACAAGGGGCTCCTGGCGCTGCCATTGTCACCCAGGGGGCACCGAGCCGGGATCAGGCCCCGGCTCTGGAACCCCCCGGGTGGGGCCACTCGGTGTGGAAATGTCACCTGTGGGCACACCCGGTGTGGAAATGTCACCTGTGACCACACCCAGTGTGGAAATGTCACCTGCGGCCACCTGGGGCCCGGCGCTGGCCCCAAACGCCGGGAATTGGCCTCAAATAAAGGACGGAGCAGAGAAAGGGAGCGGAGCCCACCGAGCCTTGGGATCGGCCGGGTGGTGACAGCAGCCGCCGGGTGGTGACGTCAGCAGCCGCCAGGTGGTGACGTCAGCAGCCGCCGGGTGGTGACGTCAGCAGCTGCCAGGTGGTGACATCCAAGCACGTGACCTCCTGCAGGTTCCCGGGATGTCCCCGCCCGGGTAGCCCCAAAAGTAAAGGGGGGGGCACTGGGGGACACTGGGGGCACTGGGGACACTGGGGGGGTACTGGGGGGGTACTGGGGGCACTGGGGGCATTGGGGACATTTGGGGGGCACTGGGGGCATTGGGTGCACTGGGGGGGCACGGGGGGGGCTGGAGGGGGCCCCCAGGGGGAGCAGGGACAAGCAGCACCCCGGGGTGTCCCTCCAGCCCCGTCCCCTCGGGAGCCCCCCCGGATCAGCCGGGATGTGGGTCCCGGAGCTGCAGCCTCAGCCGCACTCGGAGGAACCCATCCTAATTAATTTCCCTTCATCGAGTAATTAATGGATTTGCCTGGCAAGGCTGGGGAAATCCCCGCTCCCTGCGCGGAGCTGCGCGGGCAGCCGGGGGTCCCCCGGGATCTCTTTCCTGACCCCGAAACGCCCCCCAAGCCCCCCCCCCACCCCGCTCCCGGTGTCCGCGGAGGGGCCGCGGCTCCCGGGGGATTTTCCCGGAGCTGGCGCGGGCCCCGCTCCCCGCGGGGATGCCGGCGCCGCTCCACGCCTGGGCCGGGGCCAGGCTGGCCCAGGTGCCGCCGCGGGCCCCGGGGGACGAGCGGGGCCGTTCCGGGGGGGCCGGGCAGCCCCGGCTGCGGAGCCGCGGGACAGGGGCGGCAGCTGGGCCAGGCCGCTGCCAAACGGGCAAAGCCGTGCCCGCAGCTCAACATCTGGGGCCCGCCGCGGCCGAGCAGCCAGCAGTGCCCCCGCCGGTGCCAAGGCCGCCTCCGCCTCCTCCTCCTCCTCCTCCTCCTCCTCCTCCTCCTCCTCCTCCTCCTCCTCCTCCTCCTCCTCCTCCGCGTCCCGAGAATGGGGGACCCCCCTGCGGGGATCCCCGGGGTCCCGCTGTGACCCCACGGGGCTCCGAGGGGCTCCCGTGGCCCCAAAGAGCAGCGGGGGGACCCTGGGGTGGCACCCAGGGGTGCGGGGTGCGCCTGTCCCAGCATCCTGTGACCCCGGGGTTGTACTGGGACCCCCCGTCCTGGGACCCCAAATCCCCCCAGCACCCCAAATCCTGACTCTCCAATCACCCCCGGGCACTCCCGAACCCCTTCCCCACACGGCAGAGCCCCCCAGGTCCTCTGGAGCCCCCCTCCCGCGGATCCCAGCCCGGACAAGCCCCGGCTCCCCCAAACCCCCGCGGCCGCCGGGCGGGGGGCGCTGGGGACCCCCCGAGGGGCGGGGGGCGCTCGGGGGGCTGGGCTGCTGAGGCTGCGGCCAGCAGGGGTCAGCTCCGGCCCGGGGATGCGGGAGCCGCTCCGGGAGCTCCGAGCGCGGCTCCGAGCGCCCCGCCCGGGCTGATCCCGTGTGCGGGTCCATGTGTGATTCCGTGTGCGATTCTATGGATGATTCCACGTGTGATTCCCTGTGCGATTCCGGATTGATTCTCTGTGTGATTCCCTGTGAGATTCCCTGTGATTCCATGGATGATTCCCTGTGTGATTCCCTGTGAGATTCCCTGTGTGATTCCCTGTGAGATTCCCTGTGATTCCATGGATGATTCCCTGTGTGATTCCCTGTGTGATTCCCTGTGAGATTCCCTGTGATTCCATGGATGATTCCCTGTGATTCCACGGATAATTCCCTGTGTTATTCCATGGATGATTCCATGTGAGATTCCCTGTGATTCCCTGTGTGATTCCCTGTGCGCTGCCACCTCCCCTCGGGGGGTGACACCAGGGACCCCAGCCCACCCAGGACCCCCCCTCGAGCCACACCCCAGCAGGAAAAATTCCCAGCTCTGGGAAACTGGAGCAGGAAAATGGGGAAGGGGAAGCTGAGGGAGGGGAAACTGAGGCAGGAGCAGCGCGAGAGGCTCACCCCGCGCCTCTCAGGTGCCCCCCACTCTGTCACCCGCTCCCGCAGGTTTGGGGGGTCGGGGTCCCCCCCCGAGTGTCCCCAGCCCCTGACGCGTCCCCTCTCCAGCACCAACATTCCCACAATTTCCACCGCGGTGGGGAAATTCCCCCCGGAGCCCCCGGGTGGATCACCCGGGGGGGGTTGGAGACCCCAAAACTCAGCCGAGGGGACCCCGGGGGGGGTTGGAGACCCCAAAACTCAGCCGAGGGGACCCCGGGGGCAGCGCCCCTTTGTCCCCGCCGCCCCCGCGCCCCCCCCGGCGGTGCCACCATCGCTCAAAGTGACAAGCACGGGTCAGCGAGCGCTGGCCGCAGCCCCACGCCCGGGGCCCCCCAGCCCCTCATTTCTCCCTAATTGCATTCCCCAGTGTTATGCAAATGAGGCGGCCCGGGCGCAGCTGCCGGGATTAAATTAGACCCCGTTAATACGCGCTAATTGCGCTTCCGCACGGGCCCAGGAATTCCAGCCGGGCCGCGGGGGCTTCTCCCGATATTTACCCTGGAAATTGCCCCCCACCCCGGGGGGGACACGGCCCGGGGGGACAGAGGGACACGGGGACACGGCCCGGGGGGACACGGCCTTGTGGGGGTCCCCAGGAATGGCGGGGGGGGGGGCTCCAGGGAGAAGGGGGGCGGCTCCTGGGGTGGGCGCGGCTGGAGATTTGGGGACCCCCGGTCCTGGGCACGGGTGGCACTTCTCTGGTGCCCATCGTGGGGACCCCACCCGGGCAGGGCTGGGGGGGCTGTGCCCGTTCCTGGGGGTGGGAGGGAAAGGGGAAAGGGGAAAGGGGGAAGGAAAGGAAAGGAAAGGAAAGGAAAGGAAAGGAAAGGAAAGGAAAGGAAAGGAAAGGAAAGGAAAGGAAAGGAAAGGAAAGGAAGCAGAAGGAAAGGAAAGGAAAGGAAGCAGAAGGAAAGGAAAGGAAAGGAAAGGAAAGGAAAGGAAAGGAAAGGAAAGGAAAGGAAAGGAAAGGAAAGGAAAGGAAAGGAAAGGAAATAAGAGAAGGGAAAGGGAAAAGAGAAAAATAAAGGAAGGAGAATGGAAGGGGGTAAAGGAAGGGAAGGGAAAGGGGAAGAAGGAAGGGAAGGGAAGGGAAGGGAAGGGAAGGGAAGGGGAAGGGAAGGAAGATCTCAGCCGAGCGTTCCGGGGGCCGCCGCACCCCCGGCAGTTGCGGTCCCCCCGCACAATGGTGGGGGCGCGTGGCCGGCGCAGACAATGCCCGGGGGTCCCGGGGGAGCCCGGGCCGTGTCCCCCCTTCCCCGGGGCGCCCACCGGCCCCTTTGTGCGGGTGCCGGGACCTGTTGGAGCCATCTGTCAGGGGGGGCCCGCAACAGGCAGATTTATCGGCCGCAATCTGTTCCTGCCGCCCGGGCCGCGCGCCGGGGAGGGAGCCACGGAGCCGCCTAATGAATTAATTAGTATTCCCCGTAATCCCGGCCTGCCGCGGCCGCGATTCCGAGCGCTCCCAGGCACTGGCGGGGATTTGGGGGGCAGCGGAGGGATGAGGAGGGGGTCGGGGGATGATTTTTGGGGTGTCATCCCTGTCCCCCACTTCCAGCTGCTGCCCCAGGTCCGAGGGGCTCCCCCCAGGCCCCGGGCCAAGTAAAACAACCCAGGACCCCCAGAATTTCGGCGGGGGTCTTTTTTCACCCCCTGCTCTCCCTTCCCGGGGGCTGCCGAGCCCCGAGGTCCCTTCCCCTGCCTGTCCCCAGCTCCCCCGGGCTCCTTCTGGCTCTGCCGAGCGCTAATTACGGCCCTTCGCCCGCTCATTACCGCCGCGAGGGGCTCGCAGCCCCCGCGCCCCCCCAGCATCGGGGGGAGCCGCTGCCACCCCCGGTGTCACCCCCGGTGTCACCCCCGCTGTCACCGGGGCAGTGCCCCGCACTGAGGGGCGGGGGGTGAGGACACCCCCGGGGCTGTGGCGCTGGTGGCACTGCCACATCGTGGGATGGGAGGAGGGGGGCCCGGGGGCTGTCCTGGGGCTGGGCAAACTGGGGGGGACATCGGGGGTGTCCTGGGGCTGGGCAAACTGGGGGGGACATCGGGGGTGTCCGTCCGGGGGCTCCATCCGCGGGGGTCCGTCCGGGGGCTCCTCCAGGGGATCCATCCAAGGGGTCCCGTCCTGGGGTCCCCAATAACCGGGGGTGTCCCCGAGTGCCCATCCAGGGGTCCCCAATAACCGGGGGAGTCCCCGAGCCCCCACCCAGGGGTCCCCAAGAGCCGGGGGTGTCCCCCCCGCCGGTCCCCAGCCCGGGACGCTCGGGCGCTGCCGTCGGGGTCCCGGTGGGGCCGCGGGAGGAGCCGGGCCCGGTCACTCCCCCCGTGGGAGGAGCCACGCGGGACCCTCGGCAGGGCAGGAGCCGCGGGCAGCGCGGAGCTCTCAAAACCGCCCGAGCGCGGAGCCGCCGGTGCCCGCTGCGCTCCCGGTGCGCTCCCGCTGCGCTCCCGGTGCGCTCCCGGTGCGCCTCCTCTGCGCTCCCGCTGCGCCTCCTCTGCGCTCCCCGGGGCTGACCCCGCCATGTCCCCGGGCGAGTGACACGAGTGACAGCGGGGACTCGCTGCCGTGCCCAGGTAAGGGCGGACCGGCATCCCGGGACCCCGGCACTCCCGTCCGGGGGTGCCCCCGCGGGGGCTCCGCGGCCGCTCGGCGCTCCCGGTGCCCCCGGGCTGGCCCGGGGGGCTCTGAGCCCGGCCCGGGGGGGTTTGAGCGGCCGGGGGTGCGGGGACAGGGGCGGGATGGGGGCGCAGCCGCTGCCCCGGTGCCCGCTGGGGACGGAGCCGCGGTCCCGGGGCCGGGGGCACAGCGAGGGTTCGGCGACCCCCGGGCGCGGCGGGGCCGGGCTCTGGCTGGGGATGGTGGAGGAGGAAGCGATTTCCTCAGGCAATTCCCTCTTCGTGCGATTTCTTTAGTTTTAGATCGATATTCTGTAGAAAGAAAGCAAAATCCCCTTAAAAATTCCAGCGGGACTTCCAAAGGGAGAACTTTCCCTGGAAATGCTCCCCTCGAGAAGGGAACCCCAAAGCCGGGGATTCCCACCCGGGATGGATCCCGAGAGCAGCGAGGAGAGGGAAGATCCGCGAGGATGGGGGGAAAGGGACCCCTGGCTGCAGCCTGAGGGGGTTTGGGGCAGTTCTGCAGCGTTTTGGGGCAGTTCTGCAGCGTTTTGGGGCAGTTCTGCAGCGTTTTGGGGCTGATCTCACCGGACCCACCCCCTCACCCCAAAATCGATCCTTCCCCGCCCTCACCCCCCGGTTTCCCGTTGTCCGCCAGACCCCCGGTGCTCCGCCAGGAGTTAATTGGGGCCGCGTGGTCCTTGGGGATAGCACAGCAATTAACACCCTAATCCCGCCCGGGAGCCCATCACGCATATTAAAAGTGGGATTTTCCGCGTGGGATGCTCGGGAAAGGGGAGCAGCACTTCCAGCAAAGCTGCTTAGGGGCTAAAGCTTTATGGAACGAGCCAGGGGCCGTGATGGGATTGGGGGGGCCGATTAACGGGGAGCCGGGGCCGCCACCGAGGGCAAGGGAGGCTCGGGAAGGAAAATTTCAGAGCAGGAATCGCCAGCCCCCTCTTGTCACCCCCGGTGTGACAGTCGGGGTGGAGCTTGTGACAAGAAGGGGTTCAGCAGCAGGAATAACCCCAAAATGGGATGGTTGGAAGCTCTGGGAACGTTGCTGGAGCTCAGGGAGAGGCGCCAGCGTCTCCAAAATAAAATCCTCTGGAAACTGAGAGGGGAATAGGAGGAAAAAGGGAATCCACGGGTGCTGGGAGCGGGCTGTGCCTGGAGGGAGATTTTCCCATGGCGCTGAGGGTTCTTCCTCTGGGATCCGTCCCCACGTGCCCGTCCCTCCCTTGCAGATGCCCCAGAGCTGCTCCAAGCCCTCGGACATGGCCGAGCTCGTCAGCAGCCAGGCCTGGATGGGCGACGCGCCCGCAGCCGGGGCCGAGCTGGGCGAGGGGGACACCGGGAGCGCTCCCTTCGCGCTGGTGCCGGCCCTGGCCGAGCAGCACGACAGCGCCGAGGAGGAGGAGGAGGAGGAAGAGGACGGCGAGAAGCCCAAGAGGAGAGGCCCGAAGAAGAAGAAGATGACCAAGGCCAGGCTGGAGCGGTTCCGGGCGCGGCGCGTCAAGGCCAACGCCCGCGAGCGCACGCGGATGCACGGCCTGAACGACGCCCTGGACAACCTGCGCCGCGTCATGCCCTGCTACTCCAAAACCCAGAAGCTCTCCAAGATCGAGACGCTGCGGCTGGCCAGGAACTACATCTGGGCCCTGTCCGAGGTGCTGGAGACGGGGCAGACGCCCGAGGGGAAGAGCTTCGTGGAGATGCTGTGCAAGGGGCTCTCGCAGCCCACCAGCAACCTGGTGGCCGGCTGCCTGCAGCTGGGGGCGCAGCCGCTCTTCCTGGAGAAGCACGAGGAGAAGCCCTGCGAGCCAGCCCTGCCCGGCCACTCCTTCGGCTACCAGGGGCTGCCCAGCCCCCCCTACGGCTCCATGGAGTCCCACCTGCTGCACCTGAAGCCGCCGGCCTTCAAGAGCCTGGTGGAGGCTTCCTTCGGGAGCCACCCCTCGGACTGCTCCACGCCGCCCTACGAGGGGCCCCTGACGCCGCCGCTGAGCATCAGCGGGAACTTCTCCCTGAAGCAGGACGGGTCCCCGGAGCTGGAGAAGCCCTACCCGCCCTTCATGGCGCACTACCCCTCGGTGGGCCTGGCCGGGGCCCACGGGCACGGCTCGCACTTCCAGGGCTCCGTGCCCCGCTACGAGATCCCGCTGGACGTCGCCTTCGAGCCCTTCCCGCCCCACGTGGCCGGGCCCCAGCTCGGCGCCATCTTCAACGAGTAGCGGGGCCGGGCGCGGCTTTGGGGCCGGGAGAAGAGCCCGGGATGGACGCAGCTGGGGCAGCTCTGCAGGACGTGGCCCTGGAGGTGCCACCGCGGCTGTCCCAGCTGTCCCCAGGAGCCGCGGGAGCCGTTCTGGGCTCTGAGCGGTCGCTGCTCCCCCAGAGACGCTCCCGAAGGTGCTTCCACCCCCAGGAGTCCATCCTGACAGCAGGTCCAGCCCTTGGATTGTCCAACCTCTCCCTGTCCCCCCCAAGTGGGGACAGAGCCCCTCCTGCCCCTCGGGGTGACCACTGTCCCTTCCCCGGGGGGGTCACGGAGTTCCCAGTCCAGCTGGGGCCGGGTGGGAACGAGCCGGGCACTTGTGGGAAACCAGCACAGAAACCCCCACCCCAGGGAGAAGCTTTTCCTTCTGCCATCATGGATGGGGACAACGTCCAGGGATGGGGGACAACGTCCAGGAATGGGGGACAGCGTCCAGGGATGGGGGGACAACATCCAGGGATGGGGGGACAATGTCCAGGAATGGGGGACAATGTCCAGGGATGGGGGGAGAGTGTCCAGGGATGGGGGGACAGCGTCCAGGGATGGGGGACAACGTCCAGGAATGGGGGACAACGTCCAGGAATGGGGGACAACGTCCAGGAATGGGGGACAGCGTCCAGGAATGGGGGGACAACATCCAGGAATGGAGGGACAGCGTCCAGGGATGGAGGGACAGTGTCCAGGGATGGGGGGACAGCGTCCAGGGACAGTGGTCCATTGCCCCATGATGGTGGCCCATCATCCATGCACATCCCAGTCCCTTGCTGGGGTCGCAGCCAGGCCCTGTGGCCACCCCTCCTCCAGCCTCACCCTCCCTGTGCCCCACAACCGACCTGGGAGCCTCGGGTGGGATCCTGCTGATCCCTCCCAGAATCCCAACGGGATTGGGATCCCGCTGAGCTGGATGGGACCCACTGATCCTTCCCAAAATCCCAATTTCATTGGGATCCTGCTGATCTGGATGGGACCCACTGATCCTTCCCAAAATCCCAATTTCATTGGGATCCTGCTGATCTGGATGGGACCCACTGATCCTTCCCAAAATCCCAATTTCATTGGGATCCCGCTGATCCCTCCCAGAATCCCACCTGGAACAGGAGCCCCCGACCCCCTCTCCCTTCCAGGGTCTCGTCCCCTCTGGGTTCACAGCGTCCCCTCCCCTGCTCCCAGTCCTGAGCACCAACAAAAACCTGTCTTAATTCCTGCTTTATTTATTAATTACTGTGTGTGAGGAGTCCTAATTTATTTCCTCCCGTTTTCCATGGAAATTTGGGATGTGCCCAAGGTTTTTCCCAGGCTCCTAGTGGGAATTCCCTGCCTGGATTTTGCCGTGCTGGTGCTCCAGGGTTATTTATTAGCCACTATTTATTTAATTTATTCCCCTCACCACCTGATTGTTTTGCCGGTGATAAACCCCAATATTTCCATATTTAATGCCAAACTCGGTACTTAAGGGCCATCCCATGGCTTTGGGATCCTGCCAGCAGCTCCCAACTCCTCTGTGCATTTTGAGACGAGCAATAACTTTTAAATGCTATGCAACAATTTTATTTTTTTGTTTCTCAAAGAAAATCCAGGCAACTATTTTTGATGCCCCACTGGCCTCGCCAGCCCGGTTGGCCAAAATCTCCCTGGTTTTGTACAAAGTTGGAAATTTGGAGATGATTTGAGGTCCCTGCCCAGCCCCTGGGTCCGGGGGCTTCTTCCCTTTTGTACTGGAAATGTTTTATCCTTTTGTAAAGAGAGCGGATTTGGGGTTTTTAGCTCAAATAAAGTCGTGGTCTTGTTTCAAGCAGCTTCGCCCTGGGGCTGTTGTCTCCTTTTTTGGGGGGCTGGGGTGAGGGTGGGGGGTGCCAGAGGACCCCAGCCCCCTGTGCTGGGGTCCAGCCGGGACCCCCAGCGGGGGTCTGGGGGGATTTGGGGTCCCAGGGATGGGGGTTCAGGACAGCCCTGGGGGTCCCAGAGGGATTTGGGGTCCCAGGAATGGGGAAGAGCAGAGCCCTGGGGTCACAGGACTGTTTTGGGGTCCCAGGAATGGGGGTTCAGCCCAGCCCTGGGGGTACCGGGGGGATTTGGCATATCAGGAAATGGGGCACAGTGCAGCCCTGGGGGTCTCAGGACTGGTTTGGGGTCCCAGGAAATGGGGTTCAGAGCAGCCCTGGGGGTACCGAGGCATTCGGAGAGCTGAGATTTGCCCCAGTTGCTGCACGGAGGGGACACGGCCGTCCTGACTTCACCTCGTCCCCTCCCCCGGCTCCCTCCGTCCCTCCCCAGCTGCACCCCTGTCCCCCCCCGTGTCCCGCCGTGTCCCCCCGTGTCCCCTCTCGCGGGGTCCCCCCCGTGTCCCCCGGCCCCGCGCCGGCTGTGCCGAGCCCGGGGGAGCCGCCGCTCGGCCCCGCAAGCTGCGCCCGGCTCGGGCTGAGGGCGGGGGGCTCTCCGGGGGCCCCCGCAGCTGCAGCCGGGCCGGGGGGGCCCTGCGGGGCAGCTCCGAGCGAGAACCGGGCCGGGAACGGGCGGGGGAGCTTCGCGTGTCCCCAAAAAAGGGGATTTAGGGACGGGGATGAGGCGAGCGGGGTGGAACGGCCTGGGATGGACCGGCCCGGACTGGATTTACCTGGGGGGGCTCGGTTCGGCCTGCCCCGCTCCGGGGGAGCTGGGGGGACACGCGACAGCAGCGTGTCACCCAGCCGCGTGTGCGGAGGGACACAAACGGGGCTGTGACACCAACGGGGGCTGACAAAAACTGGGGGCTGTGACAAAAACTGGGGGCTGGGACAAAAACCCCGGGCTGGGACACAAACGGGGGCTGTGACAAAAACTGGGGGCTGTGATAAAAACGGGGGGTGTGACACAAACCCCGGGCTAGGACACGATCTGGGGGCTGTGGCACAAACCCCAGACTGGGACACAAACCCCAGACTGTGGCACAAACCCCAGACTGTGGCACAAACCCCAGACTGGAACACCCCTGGGATCCACCCCACGCACCCACAGCTCCGTGCCGGGCACCCCCACGCCCCCCTCGCACCCCCCGGTGGCATCGGGACCCCTGCCCAGCGATGCCCTGGGAGCCCCGGGCTGAGGGCAGCGGCCGCTGCCGCCGGGCCGAGGGTCCAGCTGTGCCCCCGGCCCCCCCGGCTGGCCGCTGGCCAAGCCCCGCTCGGTGCCAGCCCCCCCGGGCACGCGTGCGCCCGCCAGCCGGGGCAGCGCCCTCCCCGCAGCCCCGGCCGTGCCAGCAGGGCAGGAGCCGTGCCAGGCCCGCGCTGCCAGGGCACAGCTGGCCCCCGGCTGGCGCGGGAGGGGGCACGGAGCACCCGGGGGTGGCGGTGTCGCCGTGTCCCCGCAGGACACCGGGGCGGGGGGGGAACTGCTGAGGAGCTGAGGGTGGGAGAGCTCACTGTGCCCAGCCGGGGGGTCGTGGGGAGGGTCCCCTGTCCCCTCTGGGGGTCCTTGGGCACCCCACAGCCCCCCCAGGGGTGCCACAGGTGGGGGGCACGGGGCAGGTGGGGTCGGGGGGCAGCTTCTCCCAAAGGGGGAATTCTTGAGAGGGGCGTTGGGGGGTCCAGCCTGTCCCGTGGAGGGGACAGTGATCCATGGAGGGGACGCTGACCCATGGAGGGGACATCCTGACCCATGGAGGGGACACTGACCCATGGAGGGATTCCCTGTCCCACAGAGGGGACTCCCTGTCCCACTGAGGGGACTCCCTGTCCCCCTCGCCCCGTTCGGGACCAGCCCCAGCCCCGGGGGTCTCGGCTCGGGGTCGCCCTGGTTTCCCCGGCAGGGTGGGGCTGCCCAGGGCTGGATAATTGCTAAGCCCCCCTAAAGCCCGGCTTTCAGGGCTGTAATTCTGATATTTGTCTGTAATCTGATAACACCGCCGGCCACGAGCTCCTAATGTGCCCGGCTCGGGAAACCGCGCGGATTTTCCCACTAAGCTGGGATATCGGGCTCTGGGGTCTTCGCTTAATCGTCTTTTCCCCGTGGGGACGGCGGATTTTGGCAAACGAACTTTTCCTGCTGATTGGAGCGGGCAGAGGAGCCGCCGCGGTGCCGGGAGGAGGGAGGGGGCGGCGCTCTGGGGAAGCAGGGGTTAAAGGGGGTCGTGCAAGGCTGCGAGCCCCAGGTGCAAAGCCCCTGCCACTGCCACCCTGGGGGGCTCGCGAGCGGCTCCTTCTCCCCATCAGCTCTGGGAGCTGGTCCTGGATGAGGCTGGGAGGGTGGGGGGCTCCAGTGTGGGGTGTCCCATTCCTGCGGCATCATCAGTCTGTCTGTCTGTCCATCCATGGATTCTATCCTTCCATCCGTCCATCCATCCATCCATCCATCCATCCATCCATCATCCATCCATCCATCCCAGTGTCCATCCATCCATCATCCATCATCCATCCATCCATCCATCCATCCATCCATCCATCCCTCCATCCATCCATCCATCCATCATCCATCCATCCATCCATCCATCCATCCATCCATCCATCCATCCATCCATCATCCATCCATCCATCCATCCATCCATCCATCCATCCATCCCAGTGTCCATCCATCCGTCCATCCATCATCCATCCATCCATCCATCATCCATCCATCCATCCATCCATCCATCATCCATCCATCCATCCATCCATCCATCCATCATCCATCCATCCATCCATCCATCCATCCATCCATGTGTCTATCTGTCCCATCAGGGCTGTTCTCCCCATCCCGGGAGATCCCCGGAGTCCTGGGAGAGGCTGGGAATCCCATCCAGCCCCATCCTTGGGATACACTGGGAATCCCATCCAGCCCCAGAGTCTGGGATACACCGGGAATCCCATCCTTGGGATACACCGGGAACCCCATCCTTGGGATACACCGGGAATCCCATCCTTGGGATGCACCGGGAATCCCATCCAGCCCCGTCCCCGGGATGCACCGGGAATCCCATCCTTGGGATGCACCGGGAATCCCACCCAGCCCCAAACCCCGGCTGGGCCCGGGCCGCTGCCAAGGCAAATTCCCCAAACCCGCGGGCTTTGGGCGTTTTTCCTGCTCTAATGCGAGTTCAGGAAGCTCCGGCTTAATCCGCGCCAGATAAACCAACAGCGCGGAGATTTGGAGTCACTGACGAAGTCTCTGCTCGGGCGAGATTAGAGCTCGGCTTAGCGATGTTGCAGGAGGGTTTGGGGACGCTTTAATCAGAATTTGTACAGCAATAATCCCATCTTTAAACTCGTCCCCGCGCCAATCCCTCCCAAGTTGTAGCGGGGGGAGGTGGAGGGGCCTCGGGGGTGTTTGCAGCCCAAATGAGTCGGGGGGAGTTCACGCGGCACGGAGGGGATTTGGGGGGAGGCTGGGGAGAAATTCCGCCCTGTGAGGGGGGGAGGGCCTGGCACAGGGTGCCCAGAGGAGCTGAGGATCCCTGGAAGGGTCTGAAGGGGCTTGGAGCACGCGGGGACACGGGGAGGCGACCCTGCGGCCCTGCAGGGGTGGCACCGGCTGGGCTTTAAACCCCTCCCAGCCCACCCCTGGATCCGAGCATCCCCGGCTTGCACGATTCCCATGAAATCCCCGCACAAACCCCATAAATCCACCCCAAATCCCTGAAGTGAAACCAGCACCGAGCCCCGGCTCCGCCATTCCCCCCCCCGCCAACCCCTCCACGAGCTCCTCCGCCGTGCCTCAGTTTCCCCCGGGGAATCACCAGGACGGCGGCTTTTGTGGCTGCGCGGCGCTTTCAGGGAGCACAAAGGGCCCCGGCGGCACAGATGGAGCCTTTCAGAGGGGAGCCGGGCTCCTCTCGCCGTCTGCCGCCGGGCGCTGCCTCCCGCCGCAATCCCCCTTAATTGAATCCACACTTTCATAGCTCATTACCCCCCTGATGGATTGGATTAGCGGGGGCTGCTCCGCGTCCCCGCGGGTGCCGGGGGGCCCCGGGGGCTCCCGGCCACGGGCGGCGGCGCGGGGACAACGGAGCGACCCCGCCTTGGGTCCCCAGGGTGCGGGCTGGAGTGCCGGCACCCCCTGGGCATCCCCGGCACCCCCTGGGCATCCCCGGTACCCCCTGGGCATCCTCGGCACCCCCTGGGCATCCCCGGCACCTCCTGGGCATCCTCGGCACCCCCTGGGCATCCCCGGCACCTCCTGGGCATCCTCGGCACCCCCTGGGCATCCCCGGTGCCCCCTGGGCATCTCCGGGATAGCCTGGGCATCCTCAGCACCCCCTGGGCATCCCCGGTGCCCCCTGGGCAAATCTGGGGTGCTGGATCCTCTGGAGGATGAAATTTGGGGAGCTGGGACCCCCGAGGACAAGGTTTGGGGTGCTGGGACCCCCGAGGACAAGGCTTGGGGTGCCGGCAGCCCCCAGGGTTTGGTTTTGGGGCTGCTCGATCCTCGGAACGGCCCCTGCCAAGGGAGGGGGGTCAGGCCCTCCCCCCCCCCCCTCGGGGGGCTCTCTGCAGCGCGGGGAGGGGGGGCTCTGCCTCCCCCCGCCCCAAAAGGCGGGCAGGACCCCGCAGGAGCCGCCCCCTCCCCGTGCCCGTGTCCATATGGGACCAACGGCCGCCGCTCCCTCATTAACCCCGGCTCCGGGGAGACCCCGGCCCAGCTGCCAGCCACGCCGGGGGGCTCGGGGGGGCTCTGCTCCGCTCCCCCCCCCCTCCATCCCCGGGATAAATCCGGATTGGCCATCCCAAAATCCTGGCAGGGCCCGACCCCTCCCCTGGGCTGCACCCCTGGGCTGGGGGATGATCCGGGGGTCCCTCCCAGATCCGGGGGTCCCTCCCAGCTCCGGGGGTCCCTCCCAGATCCGGGGGGTCCCTCCCAGATCCGGGGGGTCCCTCCCAGATCCGGGCTGCGGTTTTTGGGGTGGTTTCTCCCCGAATTTGGTGCTCAGGGCTGCAAAGGAGGGTGCTGAGACTTTTGGGGCGTTCCCAAACGCAGGAATCCCCCCGGGGTTTTTTGGGATCGGCCCGGTGGTTTTTTGGGATTGACCATAGCAGATTTTGGGATCGTTCCAGCGGTTTTTTTGGGATCAGCCCAGTGGTTTCTTGGGATGGTCCCAGCGGTTTTTTGGGATTATCCTGGCTGTTTTTGGGGATTATCCCGGCGGTTTTTTGGGATCATCCCAGTGTTTTTTTGGGATCATCCCGGCGGTTTTTTGGGATCAGCCCTGCGGTGCCTCTCCGGGGCTGGATCCAGCTGCAGATCCCGTCCCCTCCCGCGGACGAGGAGCTCCAGGGCCCTACATGGTTTAGCAAACCTTCATCCCCCTCCTCATCCTCTCGGGCCTCGCCGGAGCAGATGCGGCCCGAGCCCAGCGAGTCGGTTCCGGCCGGGATTAGGGAGGCTCCGCTCCCCAAGGCCCGGATTAAGGTTTAAAGCTTGGGCTGGCGGGGGCTCAGCTGGAGCCGGGCCCTCCTCATCCTCACCGGGCTGCTGGGGTGAATCCCCGGGGGATCTCTGGGGGCGGGACCCGGGGGCGGACCCCGAAATCCCACCCTAAAACCATCGGGGGTCGCTCCTGAGAGAGAGGGGGAAAACCGGGAAAAAAAGCCAGAAAACACGGGGGGGAAAAAAGTCCCAATAAAATATTGGGAGAACGGGGAAAAAACCAAGAAAACATAGAGGGAAAAACCCAATAAAACACGGGGGAAAAAACCCAATAAAACATTGGGAAAACGGGGGAAAAACCCAAGAAAACAAGAGGGGGAAAACTCGATAAAACATGGGGAAAAACAGGGAGGAAAAACCCAAGAAAACACGGGGGAAAATGAAGAAAAAAACCCCAAGAGAAAACGGGAAAAAACCCCAAGAAGACACGGGGGAAAATACCCAATAAAACATGGAGAAAAACGGGGGAAAAACCCCAAAGAAAACAAGGGGGAGATGGGGAAAAAACCCAAGAAAACACGGGGAAATAGGGAAAAACCCCGAGAAAACCACGGGGAAAACGGGGGGAAAACGTGGAGAAAATGGGGAGAAAACACGAAAAAAACGGGGGAAAACGGGAAAAACGCGAAAAACGCGAAAAAACGAGGGAAAACCACGTGAAAAACGGGGAAAACCACGGGAAAAACGGGGGAAAACCACGGGAAAACCAGGGAAAACGACGCGGGGCTCGCTCTGGGGGGCGCCCAGGGGACACCCCGAGGTTCCCCCAGGGGGAGCGGGGACGGAGCCCCCCGGGGGTCCCCGAGCTGAGCCGTGCCGGGCGCACCTGGGCGGGAGCGGCGCTGCCCCGGGTGGGGCCGGGACCCCCGGGGGGCTGCGGGCCGGGGCCCCGGGGGCTCGGGGCTGGCGGCAGATGGCGGGGGCAGCTCGGCCGCAGCTGCCCCTCCTCTCCTGCCCTGCCCTCTCTCGCTTCCCCGGCCTCATCCCGGCAGCGCTTCCAGCGTCCCGGGAACTTCCCGGGGGCTTTGGGGTGCGGCTTGAGGAGCGGATTTTTAAGATATAAAAGATGATTTGTGTATGCTTTAAAATACTTTATATCTATATCTATATATATCTATCTATACCTATTTATATATATATATAAATATATAAATATCTATCTATATCTATTTTTATATGTATATATAAATATACATATAAATAGATATATATATACACTTTTATATATACTTTTATATATTTATTTAAAAGATACTTTTAAATATATATGTATGTGTGTATATATGTCTTAATGTACTTCATATATATATATAGATACTTTTTATATATATTTAAAAGATACTTTTTAATATATATGTGTGTATATATGTTCTAATGTACTTTATATATATAGAGATACTTTTACATATATGTATATCTATGTTTCAATATACTTATATATGTGTATATATTTTTAATATACTTATATATGTATAGATATGTTTTAATATACATATATATATGTATATGCATGTATATATATTTAATATACTTTTATATATGTGTTTGTGTCTATATATATTTTAATATGCTTATATATATAGAAAAAATTTACTTCTATATATATTTTTAATATACTTACATATAGATATTTTTTAAAAAAATATTTACAACGTATAAACAATATACGTTTATAATATATAAATAACATTCTCAGTGCCCAGCGCCGCAGCCCCCCCCGGACCCTCCCCCGCGGGTTTTTCCCCCGTTCTGGCCAGGAATGGGCATCGGAACAGCGATTTCAGGGAGCCCGGGGCTCTGAGTGAACCTGGGGCAGCGCTGGGCACCATCGAGGGTGACACTGGCACCGGGGGGGCTGCGGGGGCGTTGGGCACCATCGAGGGTGACACTGGCACCGGGGGGCTGCGGGGGCTGGGGGCAGGAGGCCCCCGAGCCCCGGGCCGGGCTGGGGGCGCCCGGAGCAGCCTCGCCGCTGCCCTGCCCTGCCCTGCCCGGTGCCCCCCAGCTGGCCCGGGCAACCCCCGGCCGTGTCACCCCGCTGGACCCTCTCATGGCTCCGTGTCACCCCCAGTGTCACCCCCCTGTCACCCCAGTGTCACCCCCAGTGTCACCCCGCTGGACCTGGACCCACAAATGACTCCGGGTCACCCCCGGTGTCACCCCCCGTGTCACCCCCCGTGTCACCCCGCCTGGACCCCTCAAACAGCTCCGTGTCCCCCCCCCCCCCGTGTCACCCCCCGTGTCACTCCCCGTGTCACCCCAGTGTCACCCCGGCTGGACCCCTCAAACAGCTCCGTGCCCCACCCCGTGTCCCCCCCGGTGTCACCCCAACTGGACCCTCAGACGTCTCCTTGTCCCCCCCCGTGTCACCCCCGTGTCACCCCCGGCTCCCCCCGAGCCGCCCCCTCCCCGATTTCCCAGCGCATTTCTATAAATCAAGCTCCGGCATGCCCCCTCCCCCGGGCGGGGTTTGGGGGTCACCCGCGACCCCCGGCAGATGGCGCGGGGGCTCCCGGCGCGGCCCGGGCCATCTGTCAGGCGGCCGCCCGGGGACCCCCGGCCGAGCTGCAGGAGCAGGGGAGGGGGCAGCGGGGGGGCTGGTGGCTGGCACCCCCTCCCGGGACCCCCCAAATCGGGGCTGAGCGGGAGAAGGGGCGGAGCGGGGGGTGCTGGGGGGGTCCCGGAGCCTCGGGTTTGTCCCGGCCCGGGCCAAGGGCGGGGGGCTCGGGGGGTGCCGGCCTGGGGGTGCCCGGGCTCTGCTTTGTGCCCCTGGGGCGGTGCTGGAGCAGCTGCAGCCCCGAGCAGCCCCAGCTCGGGGGGTTTGGGGGTCTCCGGGGAGCCGCGGCCCCCGGGGAGAGCTCAGCTGGGCTGGGGAGGGGGGAGCACCCGGGGCAGAGCCGAATTCCCGGGGAGGGGCTCCAGGGGACAGAGCCCCCGGGACCGGAGGCGGCCGGGGGGGCTCAGAGAGGGGGTGGGGGGACAAATGGAGGGAGAAATGGGGCGCGGGGGGGGGGCTGCTGCACCCAGAGGCAACGCTCCTCCAGCCAGGGCAGGTTTATTCCGCTCAGGATCCTCCTCTCCGTGCCAAATCCTCCCCTTCCCGCCGCTCTCCCGCCGAGCCCGGGCCCGCCACACGCGGCGGGGTCTGGGGGTGTCCCCTCGCCCCCTCCCCGCGGGGTTCGGCCCCCGCCGCCCCTCCCGGGCGCCCCCCGGGCCGGGCCCGCGGCGCAGCCGCTCCCGTGGGGCCGGAGCGGCCCCGAGCGGCGCGGGGGCGGCCCCGGTGCTCGCCCCCCGCCCTGTCCCCTCAGGGTGACATCACGTAGGCGGTGGCGATGAACCTCCTGCCGCTGCCGTAGGTGGACTTGGTCCAGGGGTAGGTCTGCACGCTGAGGCGGTGCCCGCCCAGGCTCAGGTGGCACCTGTGGGGACACTGCCAGGCACCGCCCCGCTCCGTGCCCGAGCCCCGCTGCGGGGGCTCCGGGGGGCTCTCGGTGTCCCCGTGCCCACGGTGCTCCAGCCCTGAGCCCCTCGAGCCACAGTCCCATCGCCAGGGTGCTCTTGGTGTCCCCAGGCAATGCTGCTCCATCCCCATCCCCATTCCCATCCCATCAATCCCATCCCATCCCATCCCATCCCATCCCATCCCATCCCATCCCATCCCATCCCATCCCATCCCATCCCATCCCATCCCATCCCATCCCTCCCCAAATTCAGGGCCAGCCCCAGCCCTGATGGGGCTCAGGGAGGCCCCGCTGGCCCCCAGGGCCAGACTTGGGATGGACAGAGGGACACAGGATGGATGGGAGGACATGGGGAGGACAGAAGGACTCGCGATGGACAGAGAAGGACTCAGGATGGACAGAAGGACTTGGGGTGGACAGATGGACATGGGGCAGACAGAAGGACATGGGGTGGACAGAAGAACTCAGGATGGACAGAGGCACTCGGGATGGACAGAGGGACTCAGGACGGACAGAAGGAGTCGGGATGGACAGAAGGACTCGGGACGGACAGAGGGACGCGGGGTCAGCACTCACGCCCGGCCGGGCCGCGCGAGGAAGCAGAGGGAGTAGAGGCCGAACTCGAACTCGGGGCTGCAGCCGATGAAGGCCGAGCCCACCTCCTTGTAGAAGCCGTCCCAGCTGAACTGCAGCCCCAGCACGTCGGGGTACGTGTCCCACTGCGGGGCGGGGGGCTGGCTCAGCAGGGTGGGAATCCCCCCCAGCCCCACCAGGGACCCTCCCAGCCCCCCCAGGGGGCTCCAGAGCAGCTCCCGACGGGGCCGGGGGGTCCTGGCAGAGCCCCCAGCCCCAAATCTCTCCCTGGTGGCTTGGGAGCCCCTCTCGCCCCTGGCGCTGTGAGTCCCAGCCCTTCCCACCCCCCAGCGGGGATGGGGCAGGGGGAGCACCCCTGACCTGGGGGTTCAGCCCCGTGGGGCACTGCGGGTGCCCCGGCCCCCCGCGAGCTCTCACCGGCCCGTTGAAGTTGTGGCTGAAGTAGTTGACGACCCCCTGCTTTTCCAGGAGGTAGAAGCGGATCCAGTTGTGAAATCCAGACACTTTTCCCTTTTTCACCTCCCCTAAAACACAGAGCTGGGATGAGCCCCTGGCCCAGGGAGGGCAGTACCTGAGAGCAGAGCTCAAAACTGAGCTCTGTACCTGAGAGCAGAGCTCAGAACTGTCCTGGGCAGGGCTGTGCCTGAGAACAGAGCACAAAACTGAGCTTTGTGCCTGAGAACAGAGCTCAAAACTGAGCTTTGTGCCTGAGAGCAGAGCTCAAAACAAGCCTAGGGAGGGCTGTGCCTGAGAGCAGAGCTCAGAACTGTCCTGGGCAGGGCTGTACCTGAGAACACCCGGGAGGGCTGTACCTGAGAACACGTACCTGAGAACACCCGGGAGGGCTGTACCTGAGAACACGTACCTGAGAACACCCGGGAGGGCTGTACCTGAGAACACGTACCTGAGAACACGTGCTCGAAGCCGCTGGAATCGCGCTCTCCGTCCCCTCGGGAGTAGAGGCCGAACCACATCTGCTTCAGGTCCTGCAGGAACTCCTGCTCGGAGCTGTAGCGGTCTGCAGGGAAAGGCAGGAGCAGGGAGAGGCAGAGCTGGGGCTCTGCTGGACTTGTGGGTGCTGAGAAATTTAGATTTTCTGTGCTGGCAGACTCTGAGCCCCAGCAGAGCGCTGCATTTGACCCCAGGCCATGAAGAATGCTGTCAATCAATTCCAAAATTGATTGACAGCGCTGGGATTACGGGTGTGTGGTTTGATTTGAAGTGTGTGATGTCACAGGGTGGAAAACTCAGAGTTTGGGGTTTTAGAATGTAGTAATAAATACAGAGGAAGATGGGGGTTTTAGGTTGTTCTTCCTCCTTCTTCTTCCTGGGTTTGGGTGGTGTGTTGTAATTGGACAGAAAAATCCGCACTGAGGACTTTGAGGGATTAGATATGGGGATAAAAGTGAAAATAATTTAGGTGTAATTTCCTAATTGGATAGTTTAGCCTTAAAACACCTCGTAACAAGAGACCGTTGGCCATTTTGGGCCTGGTTAATGAAGGACTGCAGAACTCAGGGTTGTGAGACTGCAGCACTGATAAGAAATGATAAACACCCGAGTCTGAATGTGAAAAATCATAACATGGATAAATTATAAACACCCGAGTCTGAATGTGAAATATCATCCTGAGTGCCCTCAATTCCGACCTCAGCAGAGGTGGAAAAAGGAAGCTGAGAACCATCAGGGTTCCCCATCCCCTCCCCACGCTGTCCCTCGGGAATTCTCCCTCTGGATTCCCCCGTGCCCCTCCCAGGTGTTCCCTGCCCGGGGCTTTGTGGAAGAGGTTTTACAGAGATTCCCGTGAGCCAGAGAGAAGTGTGATAAGAGGATCCACGTTTAGCCCTGAAAGAATTTCCTACCAAGGTCGTTGACATAGAAACCAAGAAAGAAAAGGATAAACAAGAGAAACCTGCAGTTATCCCAATGAGCAGTTTGTTTGTCTCTCGTGACCAAAGAACAAAGTGTAAACTTAGGAGTTTTGTAAGAATGTGTAAAAAGCATGCGTGTTAAAATAAAAATGGGTTTTTCATTTAAAAAAACCCATGTAAAAAATAACTAAAAATTAAAATTTTATTTTAAAAGCCTCCTGAAAATGGACTGTGCTGCTTTGGACTGTCCCCCTTTGGGATTCCCCCATCCCCTGCCCTGCTCCGCACTCACTTTTTCCCTGCAGGAACACAAAGAGTTTCTTCATCAGCTCCGTTTTCATCACCTCCTCGAGGAAACGCTCCTGCTCCCGCAGCTCCTCGGCCGTCACCTCCTCCTCCCTGCCCGTGGCCCTCTGGTAATTATCCAGCAGCTTAATGAAGCTGGCGTAGGTGGGCTTGGAGAAGAGCTGCTCGTTCACGTATTTGTAGAGCCTGGGGGAGAATTGCTGGAATTGCAGCTCCCTCCCCCAGCCCGGGCCGCCGTCCCTCCTCCCCCGGTGCCACTCACGGCTGCGGGGACCGGTCCTGCTTGTCGCCGGTGTCGCCGGGGCCCGCCAGGTGCTGCGGGTTGATGGCGATGTCGCTGGGCCGGGCTTTGTTGTGATCCAGCGCGTAGAGCTGCTCCGAGAGCTGCAGCAGCTCCTGCTCCGTGATGGAGTCGCTGCTGCTGGAGAATCCGTCTGCGGGGACAGCGGGGGCTGGGGACAGCTCTGGGACCGTGGGGAGGGCAGGGATCCATGGGAAGGTCAAGGGGATCCAAAGGATCCATGGAAAGGTCAAGGGGATCCAGAGGATCCATGGAAAGGTCAAGGGGATCCAGCAGGATCCATGGGGAGGTCAAGGGATCCAGAGGATCCATGGACAAGTGAGGGGAATCCATGGAAAAGTCAAGGGGATCCAGAGGATCCATGGAAAAGTCAAGGGATGCAGCAGAATCCATGGAAAAGTCAAGGGGATCCAGAGGATCCATGGAAAAGTCAAGGGATCCAGCAGAATCCATGGGAAGGTCAAGGGGATCCAGAGGATCCATGGAAAGGTCAAGGGGATCCAGCAGGATCCATGGGAAGGTCAAGGGGATCCAGAGGATCCATGGAAAGGTCAAGGGGATCCAGAGGATCCATGGGAATGTCAAGGGGATCCAGAGGATCCATGGACAAGTGAGGGGAATCCATGGAAAAGTCAAGGGGATCCAGAGGATCCATGGAAAAGTCAAGGGGATCCATGGAGAAGCAAGGGGATCCAGCAGAATCCATGGAAAAGGGAGGGATCCATGGAAAAGTGAAGGATCCATGGAGAAGTGAGGAGATCCAGAGGATCCATGGAAAAGTCAAGGGATCCAGAGGATCCATGGAAAGGTGAGGATGTGGGGACAGGCAGGGACTGGGGACACCTCTGGGATCCATGGCAAGGGAGGGATCCATGGAGAAGTGAGGGGATCCAGCAGGATCCATGGAAAGGTGAGGGTGTCCCCCAGGACATGGTGGGGGTTCAGGGGGTCCTGACCCCACAGTCCGGGGACAGCAGGTGGCCACGGGGACACGGGCAGTGACAATTCCCAATCCCCGGGGATCGTTCCCCTCCCCAGGCTGGGGGTGGGCAGGGGGTGCCAGCCCAGCTGGTTCCTGCCCCTGCTCCCTGTGCCCGCGGCCCCCAGCTCCGGGAGGGGACACCCCGAGGAACAGGGGGGACACCCCAAGGAATAGAGGGGGACACCCTGAAAAACAGAGGGGACACCCCGAGGAATGGGGGGAACACTCCAAGAAATTAAGGGGGACACCCCGAGGAACGGGGGGACACCCCGAGGCACCGGGGGGTGACACCCCCAGGAATGTGGGGACACCCCGAGGCACCGGGGGCGGTTCTGTCCCTCCCGACTCACCGCGGGCTCGAGCTCCGCCCTCGGCGCCTTCCCCACCTGCGGAGGAGAGAGGAAAAGGAGCTCAGGGTGTTGGGGACACCTTGGGGACACCTTGGGGACCTGAAGGGGCTCGGGACCACCCCCTGGCACCCTCAGGGGGGTGGGGACACCCCAGATCGCTGTCGCGGGGCGCTCACCGGGCCCGCAGTGCCTCTCGTAGTCCTCGCAGCAGTTGTGCTGTGCCTGGCACTCGGGGTGACAGTGGCACTCGTCCTCCTCATTGAGGGGCTCCCCGCAGCGTCCCTCGCACGAGTCGGGGGCTGTGTACAGATCTTTGGGGACACAGACGGGGGGTGGCACTCAGGAGGGGCTGAGAGCAGCCACCGCCACCCCCGGAGCGTCCCCGTCCCACCCTCGGTCCCCTCCCGGGCAGCTCCAGCCGGGATCTTTGTCACCAGGGTCGCTCCTGTGGGGCTGTGTTTGTCACAGCCTCAAGGTGACACCGGGAACAGCCCCGGGACTGCTCCCCGTGATTCACCCCGGGATCCCGGGAGGAGCCCCAGAGCCCCGGGCAACGCCGGAGGAGCTGCCGCGTTCCAGGCAGCCTCGTCGGCTTCCTGCTGGGAAAACTGGGAAAACAGCTGGGAAAACTGGGAAAACCGGGAAAACTGGGAAAACAACTGGGAAAACTGGGGAAACAATTGGGAAAACTGGGGAAACTGGGAAAACAACTGGGAAAACTGGGGAAACAACTAGGAAAACACCTGGGAAAACTGGGAAAAAAACCGGGAAAACTGGGCAAACAACCGGGAAAACTGGGCAAACCTTCCCGAGCTGCTCATAGCCAAAGAGCTGCTGCGCTTTGTGACGCAAAGCAAAGCTAAAAATAGCAGCGGTGAAGCCTTGAAGGGGACAAGGGACACTCTCAGCGGGACAAGGGTGGCCCTGTCCCAGCGGTGTCCCTGTCCCAGCGGTGTCCCCGTGCCAGCCCGTGCCAGCCCGTGCCAGCAGCGTGGCCCAGCCGGCAAAGGCAGCCCCGGAGGAGCGGGCGTTGCTCTCCCTGGCGGAGCCGCCGCAATCTGCGACATCTGAGGCACCGCGGGCTCGCCCAGCCCGGCTGAAAGGTGGCCCCGGGGCAAATCCTTATGCGGCTCAGCCTGTCCGGGGACACCAGGCGATGACAGCGACATCCAGGCCACGAGGGTGGCACCAAGCTCCCGACACCGCCGCCTGCCCGCCTTGTTTGTCCCCTTTGTCACTTCACCCCGATTGTTTGTGCCCGGTGATGTCACCCCGGCCCCGCAGGTCCTGGGGGACCCCTCGGCTCCCTCGCCCCCAAATCCCAGCTCCTGGGGGTGTCCTTGGCTTGGTTTTCCCTCTTGGCTTCCCATTCCCTGTAAATCCTTTAAACAGAGGATTTTATCCTTTAAAAAGGAGGATTTTTCCCTTTAAAAAGGAGGATTTTTCCCTTTAAACAGGAGGATTTTTTCCTTTAAACAGGAGGATTTTTCCTTTAAACAGGAGGATTTTGGCAGGGGGGTCTCGAGGCTCTCCCGAAGCCCCTGAGAAGAGCTGGGAGAACCCCAGGGCAGGGCCATCCCATGGGAGGGGTGCTCGCTGCTGCCCAGACCCTCCCAGTCCGCCCAGCCCAGCCGCAGCCCCGTTCCCAGAGCAGCACTGGGGTGAATCCCGCTCCCTCCCCTCCTTTCCCAGCGCGATCCCGGCGGGGTTGGGCAAGGCAGGAGCTGCCCACGCTCCCCCGTCAGCGCCGAGCCCGTCCCGGTGCCGGTGCCGCGCTGCCGGGGGTGTCACAGCGGCCCGAGCGTGTCACAGCAGCCCCAGCGTGTCCCAGCAGGGCCCCGACCCTGACTCAGCCCTCGGAGGGGCGGGCTCAGCATCGTCCCAAATCCCCAAATCCCCAATCCCCAATCCCCAGCGCCACGGGGCACCTGAGCGGGCTCAGGGCAGGGGAACGGCTCCTCCTCCTCACTCAGACACCACCCTAAATCCCTCAATCGACCCCAAATCGACACTAAATCAACCCTAAACCGACCCTAAATTGACACTGAATCCCTAAATCGATCCTAAATCGACCCTAAATCAACACTAAATCGACCCTAAATCGACCCTAAATCAACACTAAATCGACCCTAAATCGACACTAAATCAACCCTAAACCGACCCTAAATCAACCCTAAATACCTAAACCGACCCTAAATCCCTAAATCGAACCTAAATCAACACTAAATCGACCCTAAATCCCTAAATCGACCCTAAATCGATCCTAAATCAACTGTAAATCCCTAAATCAACCCTAAATCGACACTAAATCGACCCTAAATCGACCTTAAACTGACCCTAAACCGACCCTGAATCGCGGCAGGTGCTCAGCTGTCCCTGGTAGGGCTGCTGGAGCTCTCGGGAGGTTTTTGGGGCTGTGGGAAGAGCTGGAAACGCCACAGGGGTGGTGGCCCGGGACAGAAGGACACAAGGACACGGCACAGCCACACTCAGCCACCCGGGGGCTTTTGGCTGCTCCAGCCAGAGGAGATTTTTTTGGCTGATCCCGCCCCAAGATCTTCTCTGGCTGCACGGAGCACAGAAATATTTCTCTGTCTCGGGGGCCCGACCCCTCCCTCCGCTCCCAGAGCGAGTCGTGGCCCAGGGAAGGGGACATTCCCTGCCCAGCTCCATCCTCCGGGCATGGGGAGGGGCCGGAGCTCTCCCAGTGCTCCCAGTTTGGTTTCGGGCACGGGGATGACTCAGCTGAGCCGGAGCCGCGTCCTCGAGCCCCTGGCCTGACTCAGGACCTCGTTCCTCCAGGAAAACACGGCTCCAAACCCAGCCCAGGCTCCAGCAGGGACCAGCTGAAGGACAAACGAACCTGGAGCAGAGCTGGGACAGCCTGAGCTTCCCAAACCCTCCGTTCCCAGCTCCAAACCCACACGTGAGCCCTGTCTGTGGGATGATCAGGGAAAAGCTCCCACTGCCCACACGAGGAGAGTGGAGAGGTCCCAGGGCCACCAGACAGGTCCAGCAGGAGGCCAGGACTGACCACGAGGCAGCCGACCTTCCCAGGCACCTTCACCACGGGCTTTCCTTCTGCAACAGCTCAGGACTCACACGGGAAGTCTGGGAACTCACTCAGGAGTTTGGGAGCTCACTCAGGAGTTTGGGAACTCAGGACTCAATATGGGAAATTTGGGAACTCACACAGGAGTTTGGGGACTCATGACTCACACGGGAATTTGGGAGCTCAGGAAATTTGGGAGCTCAGGAAATTTGGGAGCTCAGGACTCACTCGGGAGGTTGGGAACCTCCTGCTCCCAGCTGGTTTGGAGCTTCTCCTGTGAGCTGGCCTTGCAAAACTGCTCATCTCTCATCCCAAGGGGACTCATCCTCTCCTGGGACATCAGATACGAGCTCCTGGCAGCGTCGGGGGTGATGAAATCCCGTCCTCAGTGCCAGGGGATCACGGTTCACGCTTTGTGCAAGAACTCGGCGCTGCCAGCACCTCCTCACCCCCGTGGGATCCCGGCTGCCAAATCCTGGTGGCCCCAAGCCCATCCTTGAAGCCAGAGGCCCCCGAGCCCCTCCCGGGCACGTCGGGGTCGGGCACAGCCGCTCTGGGCTGCGTTTGCCACCTGAGCTGCCCCGGTGGCCACAGCGGGAAGGTGGATCCGGGGCTGGGATTGGAAAATTCCCAAGGCTGTTTCTCCACGGATAAATGGAAAGGAGGAGCCAGGAGAAGGTTCCTTGAGCTTTGCAGCACCACCGCAGGCGCAGGCACAGCAGGACCCAGCTGGTGGGCCCGGCAACCCACCCCCACCCCGGGCTGGATTTCCAGCAGGGAAAATCCCCCTCCCCTGCCCCGCTGGCTCCATCCCAGTTATCCCAGTAGGGCTGGGGGAGGCAGCGCCCCCAGCCCGACCCCCGGACCCCCCGGTTACTCACGGCCGGACACGCAGCCCAGGGCGAGCCCTGCCCCCAGCAGGAGGATCCAGGGCTCCATCGCCGCTCGGAGGTCCCGGGCCCGGTTCGGCAGTGCCGGAGCTCCCGGAGCCGCTGCTATTTGTGGGTCCCGCGGGGGGGGGGGGGGGGAGGGAGGGGCGTGATGGCAGCGAGGGCTCCACGGGAGGGCTGCACCCAAACTTCCCCAAAACTCATTAAGCGCGCGGCTAATTACAGGCTGCCCGCAGTGGGAGGAGGGCTGGTAAATCCAGAATCCCGGGCTTGCCCCACAGCTCCCGGGCCTGACCCCCGGGGGGGCCGAGGCTGCGGGGGGAGGGTCCCGGGGGGGGCTTTGCCCACCCCCCCGAACTGGGCACCGGGGGCACAGGAGGGTCCCTGACTGGGCTCGGGGGACTGGTGTGAACTGGGAGCGGCGTTAATTGGGGGTGATGAGCTCTCCTAAGGCAGCTCCGGAGGTTGTGACCCCCCGGCCCCCCCCGGCACGGATCGGCCTCGTTGGAGCCCGGGATCCTCCAGGAAAACCCCAAAGCTCCAGCACAGCCCCGGGGGGAGGTTTGGGGTCATCCCAGCCTGGTCCCACCCCGGGGTGAGCCCAGAGCTGCCCCAGGGACCCTCCAGGCCCCGGGGGGGCTCAGGCCAGGCCTGGGGGGGGTCACAGCCCCTTCCCCTCCCAGCCAACCCTGATGTTGGGTTGTTGAAAATGTTCCCGGTCCTGGGGCTGAGCAGGGGCGATTTCAGGGGAATAACGGAGCGCCAGCAGTGCTGGGAGGGTCCCCCAGGGCACCACCAGGCTCGGCCTCCTCTTCCTCACTCCCTGCCGCCTTTTCCCAGGAAACCTCACCCCAAAGCCCGCAGGATTTGCTCCAACTCTTCTCCACCCCCTCGCCAGCCCGGGGGTGGCCAGTGCCGGCTGGTCCTGGTGGTCCAGGTGCCCCTGGCTTGGCCTGGGGCAGTTCAGGCAGGGTCAGCCCTTGGGGGCTCCCCTGGCACCCGACCCCGGTGCTTTGGGAGCAGCCACAGCCCCAGGACAGGGTGTCCCCCCCCGGGAGAGGCTCACACCCTGTGCCCCCCACCTGGGCAGGTGAGCCCTGACCCCCAGAGCTCCCGAGGAGGGGGGCGATGCCCAGGATCCCTGGCAGAGCAGGGACGGTCCCTGCCGTGCCCGGGGCGGTGCCAGCTGGCACGGGAGCGGCGTTTGGTGCAATAAGGGCCGGGTTTGGCTTCTCCCTCAGCCCTCAGTCATTTCCTGAGCTGTCCCCTCCTGGTGCCAGCGCTGTGTCACCTCCCCTGGGGCAGCTCCGGGGCCGTCCCCCAGGTGACATCGGGGGTGCAGGTGCAGGGGGTGACGCCGGGCTCGGAGAAGAACGGGGAGCGCAGCCGTGAGTACAAAAATACCTCTATTGCTCTGCCCTCACCTGCCCGCAGCCCGGCAGGGCCCGGCTGCCCCACGGGGCCGGGTCTGAGCCCACGGCCGAGCTCTGGGGCGGCTCCAGCACAGCCTGGGGGTGTGGAGCAGAGCCAGGGGCTGCCCCACACCGGGAGCAGAGCCAGGGGCTGCCCTGCCGCCGGCAGCCGGGCCCCCATCCCCGCTCTGGGCCGCCATCCCCATTCCGAGCCCCATCCTCGCTCCAGGCCCCTTCCTCGGTCTGGACCCCCATCCCCATTCTGGGCCCCCATCCCCACTCCGGGCCCCCATCCCCACTCCGGGCCCCCGTCCCCGCTCCAGCCCCGCTCCCCTCAGGGCTCCAGCTCCCGGGAGAGCCTCAGCAGCTCCTTCTGGCTGTCGATGGCCCTCAGGTGCTGCAGGTAGGCCCAGGTGGACACGGGGTTCCGCACGCTCAGGGACTGCTCCGAGCCTGCGGGGAGGAAGGGACGAGGTCGAGGCTGGGGTCCCCTCCATGCCCTGGCACAGCCTGTCCCTCCCTGCAGGATCACCCCATGGACCCCCTCTGTCACCCCCAAGCCTCCCCGAACGGCCCTGGACTGGCTCATGGATCCACCCATGAATCCCCCATGAATCCCCCACGGATCCCCCCATGGATCCCCCCATGAATCCCCCACGGATCCCCCCATGGATCCCCCCATGGATCCCCCCATGGATCCCCCATGGATCCCCCATGGATCCCCCCATGGATCCCCCATGGATCTCCCCATGGATCCCCCATGGATCCCCCATGGATCCCCCATGAATCCCCCATGGATCCCCCCATGGATCCCCCATGGATCCCCCATGGATCCCCCCAGGATCCCCCCATGGATCCCCCACAGATCCCCCCATGGATCCCCCACGGATCCCCCATGGCTCCCCCCACGGATCCCCCATGGATCCCCCATGGATCCCCCACGGATCCCCCCATGGATCCCCCACAGATCCCCCCATGGATCCCCCACGGATCCCCCATGGCTCCCCCCACGGATCCCCCATGGATCCCCCATGGATCCCCCATGGATCCCTGTATGGATCCAGCCGTACACGTGGAGATCCTGACGGCCTTGGCGTCCTCGGGCCGGTGCGGGGAGCGGCTCCGCAGTGGAGACAGCGGCGCTGGGGGGACACAGAGGATGTGGGGGGGCTCAGTTGTGTCCCCAGGGCCCCAGCCCTGTCCCCAGGACCCCAGCCCCCTCCCCAGGGGTGCTCCAGGCCCCCTCCCCAGCTCCCCGGAGCGCTCACCGTGCGCGTGGCCCCGGCAGCGCTGCAGCACTCGCACGGTCTTGGCCATCATGTGCTGTGGGTGAGGCACAGAGGTCACCTGCTGCCACCTGGCCCCACCTGGATCCCCAAATTCCCTGTGCCCGCCACGGCTGTGAGCACGCCGGGACAGCCCCGGCCGTGCAGGGGCAGAGCTCTGCCCAGGGCACAGGGCACAGCAGGGCCCGCGGAGGGGCCACCACCCCCCTCTCACCATCTTCTCAAAGTTGATGAGGTTCTCGGCCAGGGTGCGATTGCCCTCGTGGATGAAGGTCATGTCTGGGGGGGTTGAGGGGTCAGAGAGGGGCTCCTGGGGGCACTGCACACGCCCAGAGGGTCCCCAAAAACCAGACACCCACCTTTGAGCAGCAGGGGCACGAAGGGGATGATGGGGGGGCTCAGCTTGGCCACGGCCAGGCGATAGACACGGTGGTTCCACGAGGGGTCCTGGGGACAGGCAGGGATACGGGGGTGGGGGGGACAGAGGCACCCCCTCCCCATTGCTCCAGGGGCAAATCCCACTGGGAAAGGGGACACGGGGCAGGAAGGGGACACGGGGCAGGAAGGGGACATGGGGCAGGAAGGGGACACGGGGCAGGGGGGCTGCCCTCACCAGCATCCTCTCCAGGGCCGAGTGCAGCTTCCGGATCTTGTGGGGCAATCTCTGTGCAGGGGTGGGATCACGGGGCTGGCACCTGCCTGTCCCACCCCAGAGACCCCCGGCTGTCCCTCCCCAGGGGCTGTCCCACCCCCCAGGCCCCCGCTCTGTCACCTCCCAGGTCTTGGCCAGGCGAGTCACGGCCGTGTTGCTCACACCAAACATCACCGCGAAGAAGGAATTCAGGTTCTTCTGCTCCTTGAGGCTGCAGGCGGGGACGGGGACGAGTCAGCGACGGGGACAGGGACGGGGACAGCAACAGGGACAGGGACTCACTGTGCCGCCAGTTTGATGAACTTGCGGAGGAGCTGCGCCCGCCGCCCCAGCTCGGGGCACAGGCACAGCTCGGTGGCCACCCAGAACTGCAGCTCGTTGAAGCGCCGCATCACCCGCGCCAGGTTGGCCGTGGCGACCTCGCGGAACTTGTGCGGCCCCACGATGTAGTGGATCATCTCCACCTGGGAGAGCGGCAGGTGAGGGGTGACCTGAACCCCCTTCCCGACAGGTGAGGGGTGTCCTGACCCCCCCTCCCGGCAGGTGAGGGGTGTCCTGAACACCTTCCCGGCAGGTGAGGGGTGACCTGAACCCCCTTCCCGGCAAGTGAGGGGTGTCCTGACCCCCCCTCCCGGCAGGTGAGGGGTGTCCTGAACACCTTCCCGGCAGGTGAGGGGTGACCTGATCCCCCTTCCCGACAGGTGAGGGGTGTCCTGAACACCTTCCCGGCAGGTGAGGGGTGACCTGAACCCCCTTCCCGACAGGTGAGGGGTGTCCTGAACACCTTCCTGGCAGGTGAGGGGTGTCCTGATCCCCCTTCCCAGCAGGTGAGGGGTGTCCTGAACACCTTCCTGGCAGGTGAGGGGTGTCCTGATCCCCCTTCCCAGCAGGTGAGGGGTGTCCTGATCCCCCTTCCCAGCAGGTGAGGGGTGTCCTGACCCCCCTTCCCGGCAGGTGAGGGGTGTCCTGACCCCCCTTCCTGGCAGGTGACGGGTGTCCTGACCCCCCTTCCCGACAGGTGAGGGGTGTCCTGAACACCTTCCCGGCAGGTGAGGGGTGACTTGAACCCCTTTCCCAGCAGGTGAGGAGGGTCCCAGGTCCCCTCCCGGCCGCTCCCGGCGCGGGCCGCACCTGGTGGATGCTCTTGAAGAGGTTCCAGTCGTAGTCGGTGAGGTGGCTGGCCAGGTCCTTGGAGCTGATCAGGTCCAGGGTGTCCGAGGAGCCGGCGTGGGGGCCCAGCTGCTCAGGGTGGGGGGTCTGGGCACGGGACAGGACCCCTGATCCCTCCTGCCCTCAGCGGGCCCCAGGAGGGGTGGGTGCCCCAAACCGAGGCACCGCAGCCCCCAACCCCTCCAGGGGGGGGTCTGCCCGGTGCTGCCCAGCCCGGACCCCCACCCTGCACTCACCAGGCTGCCCAGCTCGTCCATGCTGACCACGAAGAGCCTCTCGTTGAGGCCCAGCGCCGTGAACACCCCCACGGCGTCCTGCGGCAGCACCGCTCGGTCTGCGCGGAGGGAAGGGCGGGCTGGCACGGAGGAGGGGACAGATCCCGGCTGGGCACGGCGACAAGGCCACCCCGGGGGGGTCCCTCACCTCCGGATGAGTTCACCTTGACCAGGACGTGCTCCCGGTCCCGGCGCAGCCGCGGCGCCAGGGCCCGCAGGACGTCGCGCACGGCGGCGTTCACGGGCAGCACCGACACCAGGCACGAGTGGTCGGCCCTGAAGATCTCGTAGGGCACTGGGGGGGGGGACAAAAGGGACCTCAAAGGGACAAAAGGGACCTCAGCGTCCCCGCGTGCGGGGGACAGTCCCTGCTGAGGGGGCAGTACCTTTGTCCTGCGCTCTCAGGGCGCAGCTGCTGTCCAGGATCGCCTCCTCGGGGCTCCACATTCCCGAGCTCCGCGCCTGGCGAAGGTGGGACAGACGGGAGGACGCGGACGCGGCCACCGCCCCTCCTGTGGCGTGTCCCCAAAGGGCAGAGGGGACCCACGTCCTGCCCTGCCACCCCTCAGGGGGTCCCTACCTTGGGCTGGGGGGACACGCTGCCATCACCGTTCTCCAGCCTGCGGGAGGGGAAGGGGAGGATGGAGCCGCCGTTCCCGCTGGGAACAGAACTGGGACCGGCCACACCCGGGACTGCGGCCACTCCCGGGACTGCGGCCACCTCCGGGCCACCCCCTGGCCACCTCTGAGCCCCCTGCCCCACCCAGCTGTGTGTGCCACCCTCCCCACGGCCGGGACCCCCACACTGGGGACAAGGTGGCCCCAAAAGCTCCTCCCCAGGGAAGCGCAGCCCCTGGGCACCCGCGGTGGCACTGGGGGACACCAGGGGACACTGAGGGGACACTGGAGGACACTGAGGGACACCGGGGGCACTCACGCTCGGGGTCGCCGCCGCTCCTGGCCCTGCTCCTGGCCCAGCCCGCCCAGCTGGGGGTCCCGGCTCGCCAGGTCCGCCAGGTTCTGCGGGGACAGGGGGTGAGCGCGGGGCTGTTCCCGCCGGTCCCCGCGGTGTCACCGTGTCACCCGGGCCGTGTGACCCCGGCCGTACCTGCAGCAGCGCCGTGGTGCTGCGGTCGCCCTGCAGCAGCCGCCCGTAGAGCAGCACCCACTGGCTGACGAGGCGCAGGATCTTCCGCCGCTTCCGCAGGGAGTAGGTGGCCTTGTCCTGCTCCGAGCCCTCCAGCGGCTCCGCGCGGAAACTGGGACCAGTCAAGGGCACCAGTAAAACGTGGAGAGGGGGAGGGACCCCAGGGATGTCACCCCGGGAGATGGGGATGTGCCCAAGAGCACTGAAAGGGATCTGGGGCTCCCCCCGAGGGGACAGGGAGCGGGCTGAGCGTGTCCCCAGCGTGTGGCGGAGCCCAGGCCCCCCAGCTCCTGCACAGAAGGATACTGGTGCAGCAGGGCCCGGCAGAGCTGCGAGGTCGGCATGAACACGGTGTAGGTGAGCAGGAAATCCCCCAGCAGCGTGTCTGCGAGGGACAGGGCACTGTCACTCCTGTCCCCAGCGCCGTGGGGACATGGCGACACGGCCAAGGATCCCCTGTGCCCTGCCTGGGCTGGCCTGGGCTGGCCCGGGCTGTCCCAAACACGGGGACCCGGCCAAGGATCCCCTGTGCCCTGCCTGGGCTGGCCCGGGCTGTCCCAAACACGGGGACCCGGCCAAGGATCCCCTGTGCCCTGCTGGGCTGGCCTGGGCTGGCCCGGGCTGTCCCAAACACGGGGACCCGGCCAAGGATCCCCTGTGCCCTGCCTGGGCTGGCCCGGGCTGTCCCAAACACGGGGACCCGGCCAAGGATCCCCTGTGCCCTGCCTGGGCTGGCCCGGGCTGTCCCAAACACGGGGACCCAGCCAAGGATCCCCTGTGCCCTGCTGGGCTGTCCCCACTTTGGGGACCCGGCCAAGGATCCCCTGTGCCCTGCTGGGCTGGCCTGGGCTGGCCTGGGCTGTCCCAAACATGGGGACCCGGCCAAGGATCCCCTGTGCCCTGCTGGGCTGGCCCGGGCTGGCCCGGGCTGTCCCCACCTTGGGGACCCCGCTGGTGGCGGGGCAGATTTTGTTCCCAAACCCCGCGGGAGGAGCTGGATCGTTGGGATGGGATCGCAGATCCCGGGGATCGGCTCCAAGCAGCGCCGGTGTCCCCGGCTGGGATTTGTGACCCGCTGGGGACATCTCCTGGCTCGGGCTCGCCCGGGTTTCTCCTCTCCGAAGGCAGAGGGAGACCGAGAGGCGCCGCGGAGCCGCTCCCGCCCCGAGCCGCCGCCCTCTCCCGGCCTCGGGTTTTGGGGTTTTAGCGATGCCGGGGTGGCACGAGCGGGATTTGGGGTTGGACACCGGGAATGAGGAGCCCCGCTCGGTGCTGCTCCCCCTGCCCGTCCCCAGCCCCGTCTCCGGGTGGCTCTGGGACGGTCCCCGGCACAGGGGGACACAGAGGGGACACCCCCACCTACCCACGGGGTCGTAGAGGGTGGCATCGAGCCGCATGAACTCCAGCAGGTGCTCCAGGATCTTCTCGGGCGTCCCGGCCATCACCAGGTACCTGCTGGGGACAGGAGGGGCAGAGGTGACACTGTGGCTGCACAGGGCCACCACGGGCCGGTGCCACCACGGGCCGGTGTCCCTGCTCCTCGTCCCCTTGTTCCTCCCAAAAACGGCCCCGAGGGAGGCTGGAAAGGGCAGAGGGGGCGGCTCAGGGGACAGGGCTGGCACCTGCCATGAGGGGACAGGGACAGGGCTGGCACCTGCCATGAGGGGACAGGGACAGAGGTGTCACCTGCTGCTCAGGGGACAGGGATGGGAGTGTCACCTGCCACAAGGGGGCGCCTGCTGTGAGGGGAACAGGGACAGGATGTCACCCGCCACAAGGGACACAGGGGTGGCACCTGCCACAAGGGGGACAGAGACAGGGGTGTCACCTGCCACAAGGGACACAGGGGTGGCACCTGCCAAAGGGGGACAAGGACAGGGGTGTCACCTGCCAAAGGGGAACAGGGACAGGATGTCACCCGCCACAAGGGGCACAGGGGTGTCACCTGCCACAAGAGACATAAGGGTGTCACCTGCCACAAGGGGGACAGGGGTGTCACCTGCCAAAGGGGCACAGGGGTGTCACCCGCCACAAGGGGCACAGGGGTGTCACCTGCCACAAGAGACATAAGGGTGTCACCTGCCACAAGGGGGACAGGGGTGTCACCTGCCAAAGGGGCACAGGGGTGTCACCCGCCACAAGGGACACAGGAGTGTCACCTGCCAAAGGAGGACAGGGACGGGGTGTCACCCACCACAAGGGACATGGAGGTGTCACCTGCCAAAGGGGCACAGGGGTGTCACCTGCCAAAGGGGGATAGGGACAGGGTGTCACCTGCCAAAGGGGCACAGGGACAGGGTGTCACCCGCCACAAGGGGCACAGGGGTGTCACCTGCCAAAGGGGGATAGGGACAGGGTGTCACCTGCCAAAGGGGCACAGGGACAGGGTGTCACCCGCCACAAGGGGCACAGGGGTGTCACCCGCCACAAGGGACACGGGGGTGTCACCTGCCAAAGGGGCACAGGGGTGTCACCTGCTGCTCCGCGCCGAGGCCGCCTGGCCGCTGCCCCCCTGCAGGTCCCTCTGCAGCACCAGCACCACCTTGCCGTGCTCCTTCAGCCGCACCGTGTTGGCCTCCACGTCCTGGGGGACGATCCCGCCGTCAGCCCGGCCGGGATTCCCCAAAATTCCCCCCAAAATCCCCGCCCCACCCCCGGGCCCACCTTGAGGATGCGGTTGAAGTCCTGCTTGTCCACGCGCAGGAAGTGACAATTGTCCTCGCGCAGGAGGATGGTGGCCGCCCGCGGGGCGTCGTTCACCAGAGCCAGCTGCCCAAAATCATCCCCCTCGTGCAGGGTGGCCACCAAGCCCTGGGGACAGCACGGGGGGTGAGTGACAGTGACACCAGGGTGTCCCCAGGGTGTCCCTACAGTCCAGGGTGGCACCAAGCCCTGGGGACAGCAGGGGAGGTGAGGGATGGTGACACTGGGGTGTCACCAGGGTGTCCCCACAGTGCAAGGTGGCCACCAAGCCCAGGGTAAATGAGGAATGGTGGCACTGGGAGGTCCCTGGGGTGTCCCCAAGGTGTCCCTCCAGCGCGGGGACAAACCCACCTTGCCGTGGGTGACCACGTTGACCGAGCCCTTCCAGATGATGTACCAGGAGGTGCCTTTGTCACCTTGGCTGAACACTGGGACAGCGCCCGGGCAAAGGGGGGGAAATCCACGATTGTGGGAAGGGCTCCGGTGTCCCCGGGCTGGGGACACCCCGGTGCCACTCGCGGGTGACTCAGGGGGACTCACGGACGGTGCCCGCGCGCTGGTGCCCCTCGAACATCAGCACGGCCGCCAGCTCCCGCTTCACCTGCGCCAGGGACAGCGCTGTCACCCCCGGGGGACACGGACCGGGACACGGCGGGGACGGGCCCAGGGAGGCACAGAGACCAGCAGAGAGGGGGCTCAGATGGAAGGAAAGGGGAGCAGAGGATTTGGGGAGCAGGGAGGATGCCAGGGCAGGAATTGATGGGTTCAGGAGGATTTGGGGCCCAGGGGACACCGCGACCCCGCAGGGTTCGGGGACACGGCCGCGCTCACCGAGTTGGAGAGATGAGCCACGGCCTTGATGTGAAGCAGCTCCTCAAAGATCAGCTCCAGCTCGTCCTGCGTGCGCTGGGCAGGCCTGGGGGGCCGGGGGTCAGCGGCCCCCCGTGCCCCCCTCCCCAGCCCCCTCCCCTCCTGGGGTGACAGTGTCGTGTCCCCCCACCCTCAGCAGCCCAGACCCCCCGAGCAGGGTCCCAGCGAGTCCAGAAGGTGCCGAGCAGCCCCCCCAGGCCCCCCGGCACTCACGGCTTGCGCAGGGCCATGGAGAGCAGCGCGTCGGGGCCCAGCTGGGCCAGGAACCCCAGAGCCTCCAGCAGCTCCTCGGGGTCCCGCGGCCCCGCGCCGGGCTCGGGGCTCAGCTCCAGCTCGGCAAAGCGGTAAAACTGCGTGTCCTTGTCCTGGAAGTGCCACTCCTGCCTCACTGTGGGGGCACAGCGGCCGTCAGCTCGGCTCTGCACCCCCCCTGAGCCCCCCGGAGCCCCCCGGAGCCCTCACCGTGTGTCAGGACCCCTCCGTCCACCAGCACCTGCCCGATGCCCACGGCCTGGCTGCGCGTCTGCACGGCCACGCCGGCGCTCAGCAGCCAATCCACCAGGTCCTTCCCCGAGCAGCACTGCCTGGGGGGGCACAGGGGGTGAGATCCCCCCGGGACAGCACCCCCGGAGCCCCCCGGGGGTCCCCCCAGCCCCCGGCGCACCGGTGGTGCCGCAGGTGGTGTTTGTGGTCGCGGATGAGGCCGGGCCGGGAGCTGCTGAGGTGGGCGAAGAGGAGCTTGCCGGCCCTCCAGATCTTCTCCGAGGATGCCTGAGGGTGGGAGGGGGACAGGGCAGCTCCTGGGTGGGGGGTGGGCTGTCACCTGTCCCCCCAGTGCCCCGGGATTGCCACCGCCCACCCCAGGAATGGCTGAGCCCAAGGAGCGCCGCGATGGCTCTGGGGCGTGGGGGTGCTCCTGCCCCTCACCCCCCCCAGCCTCCCCAAATTCACCTCCCGGGGGCTTCCCCGGCCCCCCCACCTGGGTGATGCTGTGGCCATAGTCCAGGCTGGACTCCGAGTCCAGGAGCGGGGTCTGGAAAACAAAAGGGGAGGGGGTTGGGGGCTGTGGGGGCTCTGCTGCGCCCCCATCACCCCACACAGCTGGGGGGGGGGGTCCTGGCACCCCCAGAGCAGCCCCAGCTCTTCACCAGGCGAGGGGGCAGCACCCAAATCCTGAATTCAGAACCCACATCCTAAATCCTGAATTCAGAACCCAGATCCTGAACCCAGAGCTCAAATCCCGAACCCAGCACCCAAATCCTGAACCCAGCACCCAAATCCTGAACCCAGCACCCAAATCCTGAACCCAGCACCCAAATGCTGACCCCAGCACCCAAATCCTGACCCCAGCACCCATTTCCTGACCCCAGCACCCATTTCCTGCCCGCAGATCCTGACTCCACTCCCCCTCCCCAGCTCATTTTCCTCCCAGCTCTCCCCCTCGGGGATGCTCCAGGTAAAAACAACCGCAGGGAGGGACGAGCCCCTGTCCCCGCAGCCCCGCCCGGATCGCGGGGCAAAGGTGGCCGAGCTCCGGCGCTGCCCGCGGGCACCGAGGCACCCGCGCTCGCTCCTGGCCACGGCCCTGGATAAACAAGCCCGGCCCGCACCCGTCAGACCAGTTCCCGGCCCGGGAGCGCTCACCCGGCACGGGGCACGGCCGAGGGACGCCCACCCGCACGGGGGGCACCCCCAGGGGGATTCTGGGGTCCCCTCCGGGTATTCCCGGCTGTGGGGGCCCTGCAGGTCCCGGGAGGGGCCCAAAAGCGGCGTCTGCAGGGATCCTCCGGGGGTCTGCAGGGATCCTCCGGGGTCTGCAGGGATCCTCCCAGGGATCCTCCTGGGGTCTGCAGGGATCCTCCGGGGTCTGCAGGGATCCTCCGGGGTCTGCAGGGATCTTCCCAGGGATCCTCACAGGGATCCTCCTGGGGTCTGCAGGGATCCTCCGGGGTCTGCAGGGATCCTCCTGGGGTCTGCAGGGATCCTCCCAGGGATCCTCCGGGGGTCTGCAGGGATCCTCCCAGGGATCCTCCCGGGGTCTGCTGGGATCCTCCCGGGGATCCTCCCGGGGTCTGCAGGGATCCTCCCAGGGATCCTCCGGGGGTCTGCAGGGATCCTCCCAGGGATCCTCCCGGGGTCTGCTGGGATCCTCCCGGGGATCCTCCCGGGGTCTGCAGGGATCCTCCGGGGGTCTGCAGGGATCCTCCCAGGGATCCTCCCGGGGTCTGCTGGGATCCTCCCGGGGATCCTCCCGGGGTCTGCAGGGATCCTCCGGGGGTCTGCAGGGATCCTCCCAGGGATCCTCCCAGGGATCCTCCGGGGGTCTGCAGGGATCCTCCCAGGGATCCTCCCAGGGATCCTCCCAGGGATCCTCCGGGGGTCTGCAGGGATCCTCCCGGGGATCCTCCCGGGGTCTGCAGGGATCCTCCGGGGTCTGCAGAGATCCTCCGGGGGTCTGCGGGCTCCGCGTGGGGGAGCTTGGGGGGACGGTCAGGATGGATTTCCAATTAAGGAGTTAATTAGTACAGGAGTTAATAAGTGCAGGATCCTCGAGGCCGAGCCTCCACCTGCTCGCAGCACTTTGCAACGGCTCAGGAGGAATTCGAGGAGCCACGGGCGGCTCTGGGAACGCCGCAGGTCCTGGCCACGGTGTCACCCAGGCGGGGACAGCGCTCCTGAGCTGGCCACAGTGTCCCCAAGGCAGGGACACGGTGACTCAGGCGCTCTGCAAACTCTGCCGAGCCCCGTGACGGCCGCGGGCAGCAGGGACCGCGCCGAGCAAATGTTTGTGAACGGGAGCCGGGAGGCGGCCGGGGCACGGGGCTGCTCTGGGGACACGGAGGTGGCACCCCGCGGGAGCCACAGGTCCCTGTCACCCGTGGGAGCCACAAGTTCTTGTCACCCGTGGGAGCCACAGGTCCCTGTCACCCATGGGAGCCACAGGTCCCTGTCACCCGTGAGAGTGGGAGATCTGTGTCACCCCATGGGTGCAGGACGTCCCTGTCACCTCCTGGGTGCAGGATGTCCCTGTCACCCATGGGAGCAGATCTGTGTCACCCCACGGGTGCAGGACGTCCCTGTCACCTCCTGGGTGCAGGATGTCCCTGTCACCCATGGGTGCAGGAGATCTGTGTCACCCCATGGGTGCAGGACGCCCCTGTCACCCATGGGTGCAGCAGGTTCGTGCCACCCCGTGGGCCCAGGTGACACCCTGGGTGCCCCCCTGCGCAGGTCCCCAGAGGGCCTCTGCTGTCCCCCGGCAGCGAGCTCTGTCCTTGGGGCACAGAGCCAGGCTGTGCCCCGGGCCACGCTCCAAGGACACGGAAAGAGACACAAAAACCCCGCTCAAGGATCAGATTCCTCCTTCCCGGGGTTCCTCGCTGCCAGGACAGCTCTGGAATCACCCAAACCCCCCCTGCTGCCCCCAAACCCCCTCCCTGGAGCATCCACCCCGGGTCAGGACTGCAGGACGCCCCCCACCCCCCTCCTTGTCACGGCGTGGCTCCAAGCAGCTTCCTAAGGAGTTGCCTTTTCCATCTTCCTGCCCACGGGACACGCCGGGATCCTGCCTTTCTCCAGGATTCCGGCAGCGCCGGGCGCCCGGCCAAGGCCGCCAGCGGCCGTTCCGCGCTCGCGGCCGCTTTTGTTTGGGATCCCGAGCAAAACAAGCGCGGCTATTTCGGGCCTCACGGCTCCGGAGAAAGCCCTCGCCCATCCGCAGCTCCGCAGCCTCCGCAGGCCGGGCTCGGCATCCCCCGGGACGGGGCTGGGCGTCCCCCGGGATGGGCTCAGAGACCCCCGGGATGGGCTCAGAGATCCCCGGGATGGGCTCAGAGACCCCCAGGATGGGCTCAGAGACCCCCGGGATGGGCTCAGAGACCCCCAGAATGGGCTCAGAGACCCCCAGGATGGGGCTCGGTGTCCCTGAGGAAGGGGCTCAGTGTCCCCCTGGGATGGGCTCAGAGATCCCCGGGAAGGGGCTCGGCACCCCCTGGGACGGGGTCAGGGACCTGCTCTGGCTCTGCTGTCCTCGCCAGGGACGCGGCGGGGGCTGGCACGGTGGCAGTTGTCACTGGCACGGTGGCAGTTGTCACTGGCACGGTGGCAGTTGTCGCTGGCACAGTGGCACATGTCCCCGTGCCAGTGACAGAGGACGGAGCTGCCGCTGTCCTTTGGAGCCGGGGGGATGAGACGGAGCCGGGACGCCGGGACGAGGTTCCAGGAGTTTCCAGTGATGGGGACAAGGGACCTGTGTGGCTCCTGAGGCGCTTCCCTGCCGCTCAGCTGCCCCAGGAATGGCTGCGCTGGGACAAAATCCCCTTTCCCTGCTGGCACCGGCTCCAGTCCCCTCGGTCCATGGGTGTCCCCGCAGAGGGGACACTCCTGCCGTGCCACCGCTGCCAGGCTGCTGGGATTGATCCCAGTTCATCCCAGGAATGCTCCAGGCCTGCTCCTCCTGCTGCTTCCCAGGCTTAGTGCCCCTCAAAAGCCCTCCCCAGAGACCATTCCTAGAAGTTTTGGAGAGAAAAATAAATCGGGAAGAAAGGGAAAAAGTGAGGAAAACAGGGGAGAGAGAGCCCCTGTGCTCCGTGGAAATACCCAAAGGGGAGTTGTCCCCTAAAAGAATTCCACATTTTTCTTGGAAAAGTGTCCCAGGCCAAGCAGTGAGGGAAGGGGAAGGACTCAAAGTTCCGGAAGCTCTGCCAGAGCTCCAGGGTCACCTCCCCGCCTAGAGGGGACAAGGAGGGGCCGAGAGCAGGGCCCGGGAGACCCCCGGGACCCCCCGAGCTCCCGGGGCCAGTGCGGAGCCGGGCGGGGAGGTGGCGATGCCAGGGGACAAATCCCTGCTGTGGGAACGGGGGAACACTGTGTGCCGCAGGAATGTCCCAGCAGGAATGCAGGAATGTCCCCCCGGGAATGTCCCCCCAGAATGTCCCCCCGGAATGTCCCCCCGGGAATGTCCCCCCGGAATGTCCCCCCGGAATGTCCCCCCGGGAATGTCCCCCGGGAATGTCCCCCCGGGAATGTCCCCCCGGGAGTGTCCCCCCGGAATGTCCCCCCGGAATGTCCCCCCGGGAATGTCCCCCGGGAATGTCCCCCCGGGAATGTCCCCCCGGGAGTGTCCCCCCGGGAATGTCCCAGCAGGAATGTCCCCCCGGGAATGTCCTCCCTGCTGGGATGCGCCGCCGGGCACCTGGCACCGGGCTCGCTTCACGCCTGGCCGCCCGTTCCACTCCGCTCCGCCCCGAGCAGCCTGCGCTGCTCACCTGCAGCCTCACCTGGCCCCTGCAGCCTCACCTGGCTCCCTGTGCCCTCACCTGGCTCCCTGTGCCCTCACCTGGCCTCCTGTGCCCTCACCCGGCCCCCCACATGCCCGGCTTCACTCCCCGTGCCCTCACCTGGCTCCTTCCCCCCTCACCTGGCTCCTTCCCCCCTCACCTGGCTCCCTGCACTCCTGGACTCCCGTCCCTCCTCTCATCCCCGGATTCCCGGGGCTGGGGAGGCCCCGGCCCCACCGACCCAGCGGATTTGGGGACACGCTCCCCCATTCCCCACTGACCCAGCGGATTTGGGGACACGCTGCCCCTTCCCCACTCACCCAGCGGATTCCCTGGATGCGGGGCAGGCTCCCCCCGGCCCCCTCCAGCCGCACCTCGTAGCTGGAGCTCCGGAACAAGTGCATCTTCCTGAGCAGCCCCGGGAGCCGGGCTCCGTCCGCCGCGGGACCCCCGGGGGGCTGCGGGGCGGCGGCGGCGCCGCTCCCCGGCTCCAGCCCCGCTCGGCCCGGCCCCGCGCCCCTCCGCGCCCCCCCGGCCGCCGCCCCCGGCCCGGCCCCGCGCACCTTCATGCGGGGGGGGGCGAGGCCATCGCGGCCCCGGGGCTGCTCCGCGCTCCTCGGGACGGGGCCGGGCTCGGGAGCGGCTCCGCCGCCGCCGCCGCGCCGGGCCCGCCCCGGGCACCGCAGCTCCGCCCGCCGCCCCTCCCCGGCCCCGCCGGGACCCCGCGGAGGGAGGGGACCCCCGGCCGCAGCCGTGGGGGAGGCACGGCCCGACCCCCGGGACCCCCTGACCACCGGGACCACCAGGACTGCCGGGACCCCCGGGACCGCCGGGACCCCCTGACCACCGGGACCGCCGGGACCCCCTGACCACCGGGACCACCGGGAGTGGGTGTGGGGGGTCTCCAGGAGCTCCTGAGCAGCTCAAAGCTGGGGTTTGGGGGGGTCGCGGGGGGCTCCCCTGGCCTGCCCGGCCTGGTTGGGGGAGAACGGGACCCAGAGAGGCTGGGAAGAGGGAGGGGCTGCACTGGGAATGGATTGTATTGGGAATGGTTCGTACTGGGAATGGATTGTACTGGGAATGGATTGTATTGGGAATGGTTTGTACTGGGAATGGTTCGTACTGGGAATGGATTGTATTGGGAATGGTTTGTACTGGGAATGGTTCGTACTGGGAATGGATTGTATTGGGAATGGTTCGTACTGGGAATGGTTCGTACTGGGAATGGTTTGTACTGGGAATGGTTTGTACTGGGAATGGTTCATCCCAGGAATGGATTGTACTGGGAATGGTTCACACTGGGAATGGATTGTACTGGGAATGGTTCATACTGGGAATGGTTTATACTGGGAATGGATTGTACTGGGAATGGATTGCACTGGGAATGGTTCATCCCAGGAATGGATTGCACTGGGAATGGTTCATACTGGGAATGGTTCATCCCAGGAATGGATTGCACTGGGAATGGTTCATACTGGGAATGGTTCATCCCAGGAATGGATTGCACTGGGAATGGTTCGTACTGGGAATGGATTGCACTGGGAATGGTTCGTACTGGGAATGGTTTATACTGGGAATGGTTCATCCTGGGGAGGTGGCCCCCAGCCCCCAGCCCCCAGCCCCCAGCTGGAGCGAAGCTGGGGCGAGGCCCAGCGGTCCCGGGAGAGCCTTTCCTGGGGTTTTTGGCAAAAAAAGAAAGGGGTTTCTGCCAAAAGGAGCCTTTACTTTTGAAACAAATCCAGATTTTAAACATTCAAATCTGCCTTTAAATCAGCTAGAGCAGGGATGGGAAACATCAGCTGGACCCGAGGAATTTGGGGAACATCCTTGAGCGTGCCCTGCTCCCCCTCCTGCCAGGCACCCGAGAGGCTCTGGGGGTCACACCGGGGTCCCCAAACCTGAGCAGGGGCACCATCCCGGTCCTTCCTCCTCCTCCCTGCTCCCCCCCGAGGCCGAGGCCGCTTTTCCCGGGGTTCCTGGAGCCCCCGGGACCCCCAGGAGCTGCCCGGGCTGGAGCTGCCCCGCGAGCCCGGAGCTGCTCCCGGCTTCTCCCCGCCCGGACGGGCCCGGGATCGCGGCCGTGCCCGGGCACGTCCCCCATGCAAATCAGAGCTCATTAAGAGAAGGAGGAAGAGGCCTGAGGAAGGCGGCAGCTCCCGGGGCCGGGCAGCCCCACCCCGGCAGCCCAAGGGAGGCCCCGGCCCCGCGGGGGATGCGGGGGGCTCCTGCCCCGGTGGAGGCTGCCAGCGCCCCACGCCGATCCCGTTCCTTCCCAATCCAATCCCAATCCCATCCTATCCCAACCTATCCCAATCCCATTCCCACCCCATCCCAATCCCATTCCCAATCCCATTCCCAATCCCATTCCCAATCCCAATCCCAATCCCAATCCCAATCCCAATCCCAATCCCATTCCAATCCCAATCCCAATCCCATTCCCATCCCAATCCCATTCCTATCCCCATCCCATCCCATCCCATCCCATCCCATCCCATCCCATCCCATCCCATCCCACTCCCTCCCCATCCCATTTCAGACCCAGCAATGAGGGTCCCCCCACCCCTTTCCTTTCCCACCCCTCATTGCTGGGAATGCCTCCCGTTATTCTATTTTTAGTCCCATGAGAAGGGTGAGACAGTACAGACGTTATAATTCACACTATCACAACCAGAAGCCAACTATTTCTTCATTATAATGCAAAATATAAGTATATATAATATAATATAATGTAAATATAATATAATGTAAATATAATATAATGTAAATATATTATATTATATTATATTGTATTATATTATATTATATTATATATTTTAACTTTCAATATTTAAAATTTTATATATTTAATTTCCATATTTAAAATCTATAATTTTATTTATAAATATATAAAATTATATATATTCATTATACAAATATTATATAACTCTATGTATTATTCAATTATAATACAAAAACCACGCGTTTCTTGCCCTACCAAATCTTCCACAAATCCATTTCCCACCCCCTGAGGTGCCCCTGAGCCCGGGGACGCCGCTGCTCCCTCATCCTGCTCCCGGCCCGGCCGATCCCGTCCCTGCCGGTGCTCCCGCCGCCCTTCCCGGCTCGGGGTCACCGATCCCGTCCCTGCCGGTGCTCCCGCCGCCCCTCCCGGCTCGGGGTCACCGATCCCGTCCCTCCCGGTGCTCCCGCTGCCCTTCCCGGCTCGGGGTCACCGATCCCGTCCCTCCCGGTGCTCCCGCCGCCCCTCCCGGCTCGGGGTCACCGATCCCGTCCCTGCCGGTGCTCCCGCCGCCCTTCCCGGCTCGGAGCGGAGCGGGGTCACCGGTCCCGTCCCTGCCGGTGCTCCCGCTGCCCCTCCCGGCTCGGGGTCACCAGTCCCGGCCGCCCCCGGGGGCTCCAGCCCCGCCAGCTCTGCCTTATCAACCTCTTATCGCTCCTGCCCGCGCTCGCTCGGCTCCCTGGACAATCATTAATTGATCTCGGCTCCCTAACGAGCTCCGCTGCCTTTGGGCAGTTCTGGCCTCAGCGCCCTCCTGGCAGGAATTCCTTCCCGACATCCCAGATCCTACAGGGGATTCACAGATCCATCTGACCCTGCTCCCAAATCCTACAGGGGATTCACAGATCCATCTGACCCTGCTCCCAAATGCTAAAGTGGATTCACAGATCCATCTGACCAACATCCCAGATCCTAAAGTGGATTCACAGATCCATCTGACCAACATCCCAGATCCTAAAGTGGATTCACAGATCCATCTGACCAACATCCCAGATCCTAAAGTGGATTCACAGATCCATCTGACCAACATCCCAGATCCTAAAGTGGATTCACAGATCCATCTGACCAACATCCCAAATCCTACAGGGGATTCACAGATCCATCTGACCCTGCTCCCAAATCCTACAGGGGATTCACAGATCCATCTGACCCTGCTCCCAAATCCTACAGGGGATTCGCAGATCCATCTGACCCTGCTCCCAAATCCTACAGGGGATTCACAGATCCATCTGACCCTGCTCCCAAATCCTACAGGGGATTCACAGATCCATCTGACCAACATCCCAAATCCTACAGGGGATTCACAGATCCATCTGACCCTGCTCCCAAATCCTAAAGGGGATTCACAGATCCATCTGACCCTGCTCGCCGTCCTTCTCCCCCCCAAAGGCAGAACGGAGTGAGGTCGGAGTTAAATCCCAATATTTTCATTTCATGCCTTATTTTGGCTCCATTTCCTGGGAATGAGTGGCCGGGTCTCGTCCCTTGGCAGGGCAGAAATTCCAGAAGGAACCTGGGAGCCCTCGGAGTCCCCCAGGAGGGTTTGGCTGGCAGCTGGGGGTGCGGGAAATCTTCTGTATTTATCATCTCCCCGGTTCGCCGGGACACGGCCGCAAATCAGCCCCGAAAATCCAATCCCGGGGAAAACGGTTGGGAATTTACAGCGCTCCGAACACCGTGGGTTTATCCTTCCATGCTGCTGCTTTATGTATTTCTCTCCCTCCAACCCTATTTATTTCCTGTTTATTGGCCCAGCCTCCCCTAATTTATGTTTTCATTACTTTGATTAACGCTCTGCTCCCCTGACATCGTTATTCCGGCGCAGTTTCCCGCGCGCCTTCCCCAAACCCTCGGTGTTAAATAATCCTCGGATTTAGCCGGGATGATTTGTAATTTAATAAGCGGCTCCACCGCCGTGTTTTATCTCCTAATTGGGCCGGAATTAGCAGCAATTCCGGAATTAACACAAATTATGGGATGCCCCTTGTTGTTACACGCGGTTTTATTGGGTTGAAACAACAGCTTTAGGAATTATCTGAGCCGCGTTCCCCAGTTCTGGGCGTGATTCATTTCTGGATCGTCCACGGGTGACAGCTCAGGCAGGAATTGCTGCCGTGGAGGGGATGCTGCTCCTGAGGAGGGCAGGAAGGAAGGAAGGAAGGGGAGCTTTGGTCTCCTGGGTGCTTTAATTTCATTCCCTCATTATCATTGAGGGAACGTGATGCGTCTTGTTCTCCCGGTCCGTCGTGCCCGCTCGGCTTCTTCCTGAAACAATTCCCAGATCTGCGTCTGCGAGGAGCTGCAGACGCCTCAGGTCTGAGTCCAGCCAGAGCTGAGCGTCCAGAACATCGGCAAAAGTGGAAAAAGGGGAATTGTTCAGGTTGGGAAAGCCCGCTAAGGTCACTGAGTCCCAGCAGTGACCCAGAGAGAGGAGAAAGGAAAGCAAGGATTTTCCCAAAGGTGGGATTTGTTTCTTTTTCCCAAAGGTGGGATCTGTTTTTCCCAAAGGTGGGATTTGTTCTTCCCAAAAATGGGATTTGTTCTTCCCAAAGGAGGGATTTGTTTCTTTTTCCCAAAAGAGGGGATTTGTTCTTCCCAAAGATAGGATTTGTTTACTTTTTCCAAAGAGGGGAATTGTTTTTCCCAAAAATGGGATTTGTTCTTCCCAAAGATGGGGTTTGTGACCATTCCTCACACCACAACAAGCTGGATCTCCCCATTTCCTCCACTTTTCCTTCCTCCTCTCCGCTTTGGCTCTTTGGCATTTCCGGGGTCTCAATCCCCGTTCCTCCCACGCCCGAAATGTTCCTTTCAAAGGGGGAAGCCACAACGGCCTCAAGGACAGAAGCGCAGGCCGTTCCCAGCTCGCGGGAAGCAAACAGCGCTGTCCCCATCCCGGATGATTTTCCTCCTTTTGTTCGCAGCTCCAGCCCCCGGCGGGGAGGAGGAGGAGGAGGAGGAGGAAGGATCCCTCATCCGGTAAATCCGGCTGTTTCCCAGCTGTTCCCGGGGCTGGGCCGCGGGCAGCGGGGCAAGGTCCGCGGCTCTGCGAAGCCAGCTGTCACCTCAGGTGTCACCCGAGCTGCGGCCGGGGTGGCGCTGCTGAGGAGGCCGATTTTGGGTCAAAAAGTGGGAAAAATGGGTGGGAGCTGCTGGGCTGGGCTGGGCTGGGCTGGGCTGGGCTGGGGTGGAGGAGCAGGAACGTTGCTGTTCCCACCTGGAGTGGTTCCTCCTCCTCCTCTCCCCATCCTCATTTTCATCCCATCCATCTCTGGAAAATCCAGGTGTCACCCGGAGCTGCTGCCTGGGGTGGGCAGTGCTGAGGAACCCAATTTTGGGTCAAAAAGTGAAACAACAACAACAACAAAAACAACCAACAAACAAACAAAAACAAAACAAAAAAACCCCAAACAAATGAAAAAAAAAAAACAAACAAACAAAAAACCCCTAAAAGAACCCCACAAAAACCCAACCAACCAAAAAATAAAAAATACAACAAAAAAACCCCAAAATCCAAACCAACCAAAGAAAATCCCAATAAAAACAAAAAAAAAACCCAAAAAACAAAACCAAAAACCCATCCTGAAACAAACCCCAAAAAAATCACCAAAAGAACAAAAGAAAACCCCAAAAAACTCGAAAAAAATCTAAAAACAACGCCAGACTTCGCTGCTGCTCAGCTCGGAGCCGATTCCCCCCTGCCCGAAAATCAGCCCGCAGCATCTGCCAGGCCCGGGCAGAGGCAGCGGGGCCGGGATGACAAAATCGGCCCCAAATTCCGGGGGAGGGGGCCAGGATTGCACCCGGCTGCCGACGCCGCTCGCTCTGCCCCCGGTCCTGCAGCGCAGCACGAAATCAGAGTTTTGTTTGGCTGCTCTCGGGGTTTTTATGCCTAAAATCCCCCGGAGGCTGCGCTGAGAGGACACACGGGTTTGGGGTTTTCATGGGGTTTTTGGGATTTCATGGGGTTTTTGGGGTTTTGCAGGGTTTTGGAATTTCACAAGGTTTTTGGTGTTTAACGGGGTTTTGGGGGTTTCTTGGGGGTTTGGGATTTCAGGGGGTTTTGGGGTTTTGCAGGGTTTTTGGGGTGTCACCGGGGTTTTGGGATTTCACTGGGTTTTGGGGTTTTCATGGGCTTTTGGGGTGTCACTGGGTTTGGGTCAAAATGGGGGGGAATTTTGGGTCAGACTGGAGGGGAATTTTGGGTCAAATTGGGGCGAATTTTGGGTCACATTGGGGGGGAATTTTGGGTCAAATTGGGGGGGGATTTTGGGTCAAACTGGGGGGAAATTCTGGGTCAAATTGGGGGGGGGATTTTGGGCCACATTGGAGGGGAATTTTGGGTCAAGCTGGGGGGATTTTGGGTCCCTGAGCAGGGTGGGAGCTGCGGGCTGGCGTGCAGGACCAGGAACGTTGTCCCGTTCCCAGCACAGGACAATTCCAGCGTCCCGGGGTGCTCCAACCCCTCCAAAACCTGAATTGCACAGGAGACACCCAGGGAGGATGAAGAGGGGGGATGGAGGAGGAGGAGGAGGGGTCAGAGGTGGATGAAGAGCCGGGAATGTGGGAAGGGGAAAGGGAAGGAGGCTGCTGCCATCTAGAGCATCCCAGCCGAGTTCCCCATTCCCGGAGATGCTCTGGGGAGAGGCTGAACACGGGAAATTCGGGAAAAGCCGAGCTGCCAGGCTCGGGGAGCGCCTCTGTGCCCGCGGCGCTCGCAGGACAATTAATTAATGATGAGAAATAGGCGAGAAAATCCCACTTTCACCCCAGTCCTCGCTGGAAATGTCTGTCCCCGCGGATGAAGCAGAGCTGGAGCCAGCCAAGGGCTCAGAAGGGGGAAGAATGCTAAAAAAAAAAATAAAAAAAAAAATAGGGAAGGGAGAAAAGGGAACGGAAAAGCCCCAAAAAGTCTTCGAGGATTTTGATGAGGTGTCCCCAGACCGCAACCCCACAGGACGGGCTGGGGGGAAGCGAAAGCCGCTCGGAGATGTCCCCAAGGCCACACGCTCCCGGTGTCCCCCCTGTGCCCCGCCCGAGCCCTGTGTGCCGCGGGATCGCCGTGTCCCCCCGGTGTTTTCCGTGTCCCCCCGGTGTTTTCCGCGTCCCCCCGCGGTGTCCCCACGCCCCTGTGTCCCCCCCGTGTTCCCCCCGGTGTCCCCGTCCCTTCGTGTCCCCTCCTCGGTCCTCCCGCCCGCCAGGGGGCGCTGGGACAGGGCGGGACTGGGGGCGTGTCCATATTATGTGGGCGTGTCCCGGTGTATGTGGGCGTGTCCCGGTATCTGTGGGCGTGTCCCGGTGTATGTGGGCGTGTCCCGGTCTGAGTCCCGGTGCCTGTGGGCGTGTCCCGGTCTGGGTCCGGTCCCGGTGGGCGTGCCCCGGTGTCTGTGGGCGTGTCCAGGTCCCGGTGGACGGTGCCGTGTCCCGGGGAGTGTCCCTGTCCCTGTCCCTGTCCCGGTCCCGGTGCCGCGTCCCGTTCCCGAGGCGTGTCCCGTTCCCGTTTCCAAGGCGTGTCCCGTCCCCGGGGCGTGTCCCGGTGCCGTGGGCGGGCCGCGCCGAGGCCGCCATGGCGCTGAGCGGGGCCCTGGCGCTCCGTGTCGCCTACGCGTCCTTCGGCGCCGTGAGCGGCCTCTCGGCCTTCTGCGCCTGGAGCGTCGTGCCCGCGCTGCGCCAGCCCGGCACGGCTGCGGCCGGCGGGCTCTCGGGTACGGCACCGGGGCCGGGGACACCGGGGATCAGGGGACACCGGGGATGAGGGGACACCGGGGATCAGGGGACACCGGGGCCAGGGGACACCGGGGATGAGGGGACACCGGGGATCAGGGGACACCGGGGCCGGGGGACACCGGGGATCAGGGGACACCGGGGATCAGGGGACACCGGGGCCAGGGGACACCGGGGCCGGGGACACCAGGGCCAGGGGACACCGGGGATGAGGGGACACCGGGGATCAGGGGACACCGGGGCCAGGGGACACCGGGGCCGGGGGACACCGGGGATGAGGGGACACCGGGGATGAGGGGACACCGGGGATCAGGGGACACCGGGGCCAGGGGACACCGGGGCCGGGGGACACCGGGGATGAGGGGACACCGGGGCCAGGGGACACCGGGCCGGGAGGGCTCTCGGTACGGCGCCGGGGATCAGGGGACACCGGGCCGGGCCGGGAGGGCTGAGCGGGATCGCGGTGAGGGAGGGGATCGGGGCTGGGCCTGAGGGAGCGGGTCGAGGAGCCCCTTCCTCATTCCTGAGGGGTGTGAGGGGTGTGAGGAGCCCCTCTCTCAACCCTGAGGGGACTGTGAGGGGTGTGAGGAGCCCCTTCCTCAGCCCTGAGGGGACTGAGGGGTGTGAGGAGCCCCTTCCTCATGGCTGAGGGGGCTGTGAGGGGTGAGGGGGAGTGAGGGCGATGGTGGGGCCGAGGAGCCCCTTCCCCGTGGCTGAGAGGAGGTTTGAGGGGGGATCTGAGGACTGAGGGGGCATTTGAGGGGCTGTCAGGCCTGAGGGAGTGTCAGCGCAGCAGCTGGGGGCTGTCAGGAGAGAAACTGGGGGCTGTCAGAGCTATGGGGGTGTCAGAGCAGGAATTGGGGGGTGTCAGAGCTGAGGGGCTGTCAGGGCTGAGGGGGTGTCAGGGCAGGAATTGGGGGGTGTCAGGGCAGGAATTGGGGGGTGTCAGGGCTGAGGGGCTGTCAGGGCTGAGGGGGTGTCAGGGCAGGAATTGGGGGGTGTCAGAGCAGGAATTGGGGGGTGTCAGAGCTGAGGGGCTGTCAGAGCTATGGGGGTGTCAGGGCAGGAATTGGGGGGTGTCAGAGCTGAGGGGCTGTCAGGGCTGAGGGGGTGTCAGGACAGGAATTGGGGGGTGTCAGGGCAGGAATTGGGGGGCTGTCAGGGCTGAGGGGGTGTCAGAGCAGGAATTGGGGGGTGTCAGGGCAGGAATTGGGGGGCTGTCAGGGCTGAGGGGGTGTCAGAGCAGCAATGGGGCCGAGCAGCCCCTTCCTCAGGACTGAGGTTTTCATGGAAGCAAAGAAATCCTCCTGATTCCCCCAAATGCTGCAAGCAGACCCTCCGGAAGAGGGGTTTGGGCTTCAGGGGTGAAACTGCACCTGAGCTGCCCAGGGATCTGGGAGATGTGGGGGTTTGTGGCTCTGGTTAATGCCTGGGGTGGAGCAGGACAGTGCTGCAGCTCCAGGGCTTCCCTGGCTGAATTCCTGCCAGAAGAGCAGCAGAAAGTGAAGTTAAAATGTAGAAAGGATCCAAGGGTGAGGTACAGGGCTGGGCTTGTCTCAAAATAAAAAAAAAAAGCTTTTAATTCCAGCGGGAGCTGGGATTCAGCAGAGAATTCCCACACTTTGCTTTGCTGGGTGGCACAAAACTGGGGGGATCTTGAACCAGAAATGCAGGAGAAAAAACAAAAACTTCATTTGCTCTTTCTGCTGTGTTTTTATTCTGGGAAGAATCTTGACAGAGGAATTTTGACAGAGGAATTTTGACAGTGGAATTTTGACAGCAGAATTTGCAGATCCTCCTCAAAGTGCCCTGATTAAGCCAAGCTCTGCCTGTGGGCCCGTGTTTATCTCGTTTTTAATGCCTCTGCTGTGCCTTTGGATCTGTGTTTGAGGATGTTTATCCACAGCCTTCCTGGCTGGAAGAATTCCTCCTGGTTCTGAGGAATCTCCAGCTTTGTCTCTGCTATCAGTTTGTTGATATTTCCCTTATCTCGCAGAGACCCTTTCCTGCTTGGGAATCAGCCCTAAATTTCACTCATTCCCTGTTATTTACAGTCAAAACTTGAGCCAAGTCTGAAGTTCCGTGGAGGGAAAACGAGGCTGGGGCTGGAATTAATGAAATTAAACCCCTTGTGTCCCGGGGGTTTAATTCCATTTCCACCCAGGCACAGGGGCTTGGGAGACTTGGAGAATTGTAAAAACACCTGAGGGATGGAAGGAGTGGGATCTGGTACAGCACCAGAATATTCCAAAGGCTCCTCTCCTTCCAGATATTTTCCTAAAATATCTCCCTTTTGGCAGGGAAATCCCCCCGTTTTTGACCTGTTCCAAACCCAGCTGAGGCTCCCGGGTTCCCCCAGGAGAGGCAAAGTTTGGCAAACGTGGAAATGGCAAAATTTCACTTGGCAAAGCTCCAGCTCCTGTTGGAGTGGGGATTTCAGCTCGTTCCAGCTGATGCTGCAGCTGGAGTGGATAAAAGGGGATTGTTTAGCTGGAAAAGGACTGAAGGCTTTGTAAACACACAGAAAAAATCCTCAGTCTTGGAGCTGGTCCCTGTTTTCAGGGAGTTTTTAATGTCATTTTTCGTTTTTACCCTCATTTTCTTTGCCATCAGCACACCTTTGGGGCTGGATGCTCCTTGCAGGAATGCTGGAGTCAGGGGGCTCCTTGCAGAATAAATCTGAATTTTTTGTTTATTTGGGGATTTTTTTTTTGGCCTCTGCTGCAGATTTGTTGTTTTTCCCCAGGATTTCCATGTGGGCCACGTGGAACAATCCCAGAAAAACTCCCCTGGGGTTGAAGGATCCCTCCAGGAGGAGCAGGAGGCTGACAAAACCTCGTGTTTGTCCCAGTTTTTGTTTGGATGTTTGCAGAGAGGGAAAGTTTGTTTCCCTGGAGCTCAAACAACCCAAATATTATCCAAATATTTGGGTGTGATGGGGGAAAATCATTCCCCAGCCCTGCCTGGAACTTCTGGGATTTATTTCAGCTCCCTCCAAGGGTGCTGGGAGGTTTTTGTGTTTTACCCAGGGATTGATCTTGCCCTGGTACCTGCGAGCTCCTCTCTCCTTGGGGCTGTTTGGGGCCCTTTCCTTGTTTTGTATCCTGGGATGATCTGGGTTTGATTCCCTGGGTCCAGGGCCCTCGGGTTTGGGGTAAATCCACGGGGATTTGTGGTTTTCTGAGGGGTTTGGGTGGGACTGCAGCTGTCTGGGCTCTGGGGTTTTGTGCCCTGGCTCAGGCTTTAGGGACAAGGTGCTTTAGGGCAGCAGGGCTGGGTTTGGGGCAGTCCCTGGGCTGAAAACCTGCAGCTCCTGCAGTCAGTCTCCCCCAGCTTTCAAAAGTCACAACTTTTATTTCATTTCCCACTAAAAACGGTTTCAAACCCTGAGTTTTTCAGGTGATGTTTTGGCCCAGAGCTGCCTCTGGAGAGCTGGGCCAGGGCTTGGATCGGGGCTTGGATCAGGGCTTGGATTAGAACTGGATCAGGGTTTGGGTCAGGGTTTGGATTGAGGCTTGGGTTAGGATTGGGATCAGGGTTTGGATTGGAATTGGATCAGGGTTTGGATCAGGGTTTGGATCAGGGTTTGGGGTTGGGGATTGGATCAGGGTTTGGGCCTGGGCTTGGATTAGAGTTTGGATCAGGGTTTGGATTGGAATAGGATCAGGGTTTGGGGTCAGGGTTTGGGGTCAGGGTTTGGGTCAGGGTTTGGGTCAGGGTTTGGGTCAGGGTTTGGGGTCAGGGTTTGGCTTGGAACAGGATCAGGGTTTGGGTCCAGGGAACTCGAGGCACTCTGGTGCAGCAGCAGCGGTGTTGGGGTGGGAGCAGCAAACCTTGACTCAGCATTCAGGGCAGTTCTGCTGAGTCATCGGGCAGGCTCAGCGGGGAGCAGCTTTTTGCTGACTCCAAACCCCAAGTTCCCCATTTCTGTAGGAAATGTGGCTCAAAAGTGCTGAAACCCAGGGCAGCAGGAAGTGGGGCAGGTGGATTTTGGGGAACTCGAGGGCTCAGCTCTGTCACCAGACCCTGGCACAGTTTGGGGTGTGATGACTCTGCAGCTGTGGCCACGGGATCTGCCCCAATCCCAAATCCCTCCCGCCAGCCTGGGGACCCCCAGCACGGGGGGATTGCTCAGGGGGTGTGCCGTGGGGGTCCCGGGTGGGAACCCAGCCTGTCCTCAGCAGGGAATGTGGGCAGGGGGGCAGCAGGTCCTGGTTGGGCAGGAGGGGCTGGGGGGCTGTTCTGATGTCCCTGCTGTCACCTGGACAGGTGTCCAGCTGTTCCCAGCTGTTCCCAGCTGTTCTGGGGGTTGGGCTGTGCTTTACCTGTCCATGGGTACCGTTCTGATGTCCCTGCTGTCACCTGGACAGGTGTCCAGCTGTTCCCAGCTGTTCCCAGCTGTTCTGGGGGTTGGGCTGTGCTTTACCTGTCCATGGGTACCGTTCTGATGTCCCTGCTGTCACCTGGACAGGTGTCCAGCTGTTCCCAGCTGTTCTGGGGGTTGGGCTGTGCTTTACCTGTCCATGGGTACCGTTCTGATGTCCCTGCTGTCACCTGGACAGGTGTCCAGCTGTTCCCAGCTGTTCCCAGCTGTTCTGGGGTTTGGGCTGTGCTTTACCTGTCCATGGGTACCGTTCTGATGTCCCTGCTGTCACCTGGACAGGTGTGCTGGCGCTCTGGGCCCTAATCACGCATGTGATGTACCTGCAGGATTACTGGAGGACCTGGTTAAAAGGGCTGAGGTTCTTCCTCTCCGTCGGGATCCTCTTCTCTGCCCTCTCCGGGCTGGGCTTCTGCGCCTTCCTGGCCCTGGCCATCACCCAGCACCAGTGTGAGTACTGGGAGGGACTGGGGACACTGGGGGGTGGGGACAGAGCAGGGCTGGGGGTGCTCCTGCCACCTCCTTTTGGGGACAGCCTGCAGGGGTGTCACCGCATTTCCCTGCCCTGCTGTGACATCCAAAAAACCTGGAATTGCCTCATTTCCATGACAAAGCTCCCAAAAAAACCTGGAATTGCCTCATTTCCATGACAAAGCTCCCAAAAAATCTGTGAATTTCTTCATTCTCATGACAAAGCCCCCCAAAAACCTGGGAATTTCCTCATTTCCACGGCAAAGGTCTCGACCATCCCTCCTGGAGCAGCTCCAAGCCCAGCCTCGGTGCTGACTCAGCATTCCCAGCTCCCAACCCCTGAACATTCCCTAAGGAATCGTTCCAGATCCCTGCCGCGATTTCCTTGGCCCAGACCAAAGGGAGAACGTTTGGGCGTTGTTTTCTTGGAGGTTTTCTGTGTTTGTTGTTTGCTCAGAAGCCCCACGGGGTTTTTCTGGGGGTCACAACCCAAAAACATCCCTTGGCTCAGCCTGAAGAAACTGCCCGTGGAGTTTTCCTGCTGCAAAGGGATGAAAATCCACGTGTGAAATCCTTAAAAATACAGCTATGAAAGGAAAACCAAATATTTGCCATCCCCTCCTTTCTTGGAAAACTGTTTGGGGAGGAAATTGGGGTTTTTAGGGAAAGTCTTAACCCCACAATTTTTAGAGAAATCCTGGGGTCCCCACAGTCCAGAGATCCCCACGATCCAGGAATCCCCTAAATCGAGGGACCCCCACGATCCAGGAATCCCCTAAATCGAGGGACCCCCACGATCCAGGAATCCCTATGATCCAGGAATTCCCACACATCCAGGAATCCCCACAATCCAAGAATTCCCACAAATCCCAGAATCCCCACAGCCCAGGGATCCCCACAAATTCCTGCATTCCCACAAATCCCATCCCTGAACCAGACTAGCTCTGAACGCGGCTGGCAGAGCCGGGGAAATCCTCCCATTCCCGTGGGATTCAGGGCACACCGAGCTCCCAGGGGCTGCAATTCCCACAAATCCCTGTTTTTCCCCCCAGCCCTGATTGACCCCAAGAGCTATTTTCTGTTTCCCCCCAGCCCTGACTGACCCCAAGAGCTATTTTCTGTTTTCCCCCCAGCCCTGACTGACCCCAAGAGCTATTTTCTGTTTTTCCCCCAGCCCTGACTGACCCCAAGAGCTGTTACCTGTCCCTGTTTTCCCCCCAGCCCTGACTGACCCCAAAAGCTATTTTCTGTTTGCCCCCAGCCCTGACTGACCCCCAGAGCTATTACCTGTCCTGCGTGTGGAGCTTCATGGCGCTGAAGTGGGCGCTGCTGCTCAGCCTCTACTCGCACCGCTACCGCGCCGAGTTCGCCGACATCAGCATCCTCAGCGACTTCTGAGCCTCCCAGAAAGGTGTGAGAGGCGTGGGCACGGGGCCGGAGCCCCTCCCGGGGCTGGCTGTCCGTCCGTCTGTCCGTCTGTCTGTCCGCACAGAGGGGCTTTTCCTGCTGGCTTTTCCTCGCTCGTCGCTGCTGGTTCTGGGAGGAGGGAGGGAGGGAGGGAGGGGAAGGGCTCCCGGAGCATTCTGTGGTGCCACAGGGGTGGCAGTCCCCACCTTGTCACTGCCCTGCTCCTGTGTCACGTCTGTGCTCCGGGGGAAGGGCCCAGCTCAGCTCCCAGCCAGCTCCTGCCTCTCCAGGGCTTTGGGGTTTGGGGCCGCCGAGGAGCACAGCTGATCCCAAAGCTGGGAATGCTGCCCCTGGCAGAGCACAGCTGATCCCAAAGCTGGGAATGCTGCCCCTGGCAGAGCACAGCTCATCCCAAAGCTCATCCCAAAGTTCCCAGGGCTGGGAATGCTGCCCCTGGCAGAGCACAGCTGATCCCAAAGCTGGGAATGCTGCCCCTGGCAGAGCACAGCTGATCCCAAAGCTCATCCCAAAGTTCCCAGGGCTGGGAATGCTGCTCCTGGCTGCTCCCCAGGCTGGTTTTCAAAAGGAGTGGGATCCCGTGTTTAACCATAAATGCTGTTTATTTAACGCTTGAAGTTGCAGCAGCAGGTGTGTGGGGAAAAGGTGTTTGGGGGAAAGGGGTGCAGGGCCAGGGCCTGCCCTGCCTGAGCCTCAGGGAGAGGATTCCTGGGGAAAAAAACAGAGAAAAAATGTTTTTTGTGGAAGCAGAAGGAGAGGGGAGGGGACAGGGGCTGCTCAGGTGACCCCATGGGTTGAGGAGCACCTTTGGGGTGAGGCTGTGACGTGCTGGAGTCCCTAACCCCAGCCCCTGGGCCACGTTGTAGCCCTGGAGTCCCCACCCCACATGCCAGCTTTTTAAAGGATGCTGTGTGTAAATATTCCCTCTATTTTTACATGGATTCCTCCTGGTTTGCACCTCGGGGGTGCCGCGGTCGGTGCCACCCTTGCTGTCACCCTGTGCCACCACAAATACAGCCCTCCCTCACCAGCCTGGCTGCACTGGAGCTCCCCGGGGAACTGGGAAGGACGGGTGGGAATGGCACCTTCTGGTGTGGTGGGGAGGGTTTAACCCCTCACTTCCTCAGCCACAGGGAGTCTGAGGTGGATTTCCCCCTCACAAATCCCTCGGCATTCGGGCATTTCAGCCCAGAGGGATTTTTGGGGAAGTGGTGGTGATTCCACCCCTTTTCCCTGGAAATGAGTGAGGGGCAGGGGGGGCTTTGGGGTCAGCCCTGAGTTCCCATTCCCCGCTGTGGGGTCCAGGGGAGGGGACACGTTGGGGACACCGGGGACACTCAGGGACCCCCGGGTGCAGGGCCCGCAGGAGCCGCCAGAGGGCGGCAGTGGCACAGCCCGGGCTGGGGGGGAAAGAACGAGACCCCAAAAGCACCTGGGACACCCCAAAAACACCTGGGACACCCCAAAAGCACCTGGGACACCCCAAAAACACCTGGGACACCCCAAAACAGGGACACCCCCAAAACAGGGACACCCCTGTGCCCGGGGGCCGCCGAGGAGCTCAGCGTGGCCCTGCAGGGGTGGCCCAGGTCCCCACAAGGACCCAGCCCTGGGCTGAGGGAAGGATCCCAGCTGGAATTCTCATCCCCTGGCACTGGGACAGGAGGGGACAGAGGTCCTGGTGGCTCCAGGAAGACTCAAATCCATCCCCTCGCCCTGACCCCTTCTCTCCCCACAGCCCCCACCAATCCCAGCCACCCTGTCCCATTCTCTGGCTGCACCAGCCTTTCCCAGCCCCATTTTTCATGGAATTGCCCATTTTTCCCTTTGCAGCATTCCTCACTCCCTGGGGCTGGGCAGCCTGAGGAATCCTCAGGAACTGGGGAGCCTCTGCTGGATTTTGGGGGGTATTGAGGGTCATGGAGGGCCCCTGTGGCTCCCACTGTCACCAACACCTCCCTGGGACCCACTGGGGGGGTCTCAGCACCTCCCCAGGGTCCGGCAGTGACCCCAATCCCACTTTTCCTGCCCGTGGAGGGATTCAAAGGCACCCGAAGGGAGCCACAGGTTTTTTGCATTTTCCCAATCTGCTCTCAAGATGTGGCGAGGGCGGAAGCGGCGCCTCCAAGGCTCCGGATGAGCCTCGTGGGGCTGGGGACCCTCCAGGTGCCTTTGGGGGAGGGGGGCGCTGGGGACACTGTCCTCGTGTGCAGGGACACAAATCCCGGCTGGGTGTCCCCAGCGTGGCCCTGGGGCTGCAGCAGAGGGGTCCTGGGGCTTCCAGAGGGTGGTGCTGGATTGGGGACAGGCTGGGCTTGGGGACAGACCCAGAGGGGCCTGCAGGAGGGTCTGGGCTTGGGGACAGACCCAGAGGGGCCTGCAGGAGGGTCTGGGACAGACCAGGAGGGTCTGGGCTTGGGGACAGACCTATAGGGACCTGCAGGAGTGTCTGGGACAGACCAGGAGGGTCTGGGCTTGGGGACAGACCCAGAGGGACCCGCAGGAGGGTCTGGGACAGACCAGGAGGGTCTGGGCTTGGGGACAGACCCAGAGGGGCCTGCAGGAGGGTCTGGGACAGACCAGGAGGGTCTGGGCTTGGGGACAGACCCAGAGGGACCCGCAGGAGGGTAGGGCTTGGGGACAGAGGGTCCTGCAGATCGCTGTTCCCAGGGGAATCCTTCCCCTGGAAGTCTGTGCCATTCCCTGGGAATGAGGGCTAGCAGGGTGAAGTGCACAGGCACGGACAGGAGCGTGTCCCAGACCTTCCAGGACACGGGGATGTCACCACACGTGGTGTCCCTGCTCCCTGGACACGGCGCTGGATTCGCCCTTTGTTCCTCAGCTGGGAAAAATCAGCAAATCCCCCAAATTCCACCTCGCTCACAGCATCCTGAGCATCTGGAGGAGTCCCTGAGGAAGGGCTTGGGGCTGGAGCCAGGAATCCCAAAGGAGTGTCCTGGCTCCCTGGGGCCGTGTCCAGCTGGGAGGGTGCCGGACACACGGACACGAGCCCAGCCCTGCTGCCATTCCTGGGGAATCCTCGTGCTCCAGCCGGGCCTCGGGCGAGAAGCAGCTCTGGGATTAAAGATCCCTAAAGGATCTTTAGGATTTGGTGTCGGGATGAACTCACCGGAGCTGGGGGAGCTGGGACAGAGCCAGGGGCTGGGAGAGGGGGGGAGCATCACACACAGAACTGGGAATGGTTATTTTTAGGACAATTCTCAGCTTGGAGAGCAACCAAGGGAATAAAGTGGTTCAATATGGGCCCAGTGCTTAACGAGGAGGCTGAAAAAAAAAAAATCCCCAGGCTGGGATAGCTGGGAAGGGCCTTTGGGATGGGCTTTGGGGTTTGTGGAGAGCCCGAAGGGGCCACGGCAGAGGGGTCATTGGGGGGTCCCGGCCCCTCCGGGGTCCCTCTGCTCCTTCCCAGCCTGGAGCTGGGCTGGAACCACTTCCCACGGAAGGGTCACTGCTTCCCTTCCTCCTCATCCAGGAGTGGGAGAGAAGGACGTGGGGAATGGGCTGGAATAACGACCAGGGGAAGCAGCAGCCCTGCTCCTCCTGCCTGTCCCTTGGGGTGGCTCTGCCTCACTTTGCAGTGGCTTTTACCCCTTTTATAGGCTGATAAACCCCAAAATCCATCCCCGCCAGCCCTCGGGAAACCCCAAATTCCACAAGACCCCATGGTCCCCCTGAGAACCCTCAACCCCCACGACACTGGGACATTTCTCCAGCCTGGAAAAAACCCTTTTATTCCTTTTATTCCTGGTGATGGAGGAGGTGAGGAGCTGGAGGATTTTCCTTCCCTGATGGAGAGGGATCCACCCTTTGGAAAACCAGGAGAGGAGGAGCCCTGGGGCACTCGTGGCTCCATCCCTTCCTCCTCCACCTTTTCACAAACCCCAAAATTCAACTCCACGAGCCCTGAAATCCTGGGAGCTTTGAGCTGCTTCATCAACCCCATAAAGCCCAACAATCGGAGAGAAACCCAACCCCAGCCCGGCCTCCCCCCGCCCGCTCCGTGCACATCAAACGCCTTTTAACCGGAATAGAATTTCCTGGGACGAAATGAGGAAAATCTGTCGCTCGCATCCGCCCGGCAGCCGCTGCCCCGCCCCGGGCTCGTCCTGCAGGAGCTTTTCCCTCCCTGTCCCACTGCCCTCATCCCCCCCAGCCCAGGGAGCCCCTCGGGGAGCCCGGAGCCCTCTCGGGCAGCCCCGGGAATCTGCTGCGGGGTCCCTGTGCAGGCGGGCAGGAAATGGGCCCCTGCAGCCCCGCTCCGGAGCACCGGGAACTCGTTCCAGCCGCCGAGGGAGAGTTTTCCTTTCATCTGCAGCCAGGAGTTGAGCCGGGCCTTTCGTCTCTCCCCAGACACGGCTTTGAAGGCTCCGGGGGTGTCCCAGATGTGCTGCGGGGCTGCGAGGGGGTGGGGGCGGCTCTGGGACAATGGGGTGCATCCCCTGCTGCTGCCAGGAACCCCCACCCTGGATGGTCTGAGGGGCTGGGGACACCCTGGCCTAGGGGGCATCCATGGTTTGCAGCTCCAGGGGCTTTTCCAAGCCCCCTCTGGGCTCCAGTTTGGCCCAGCAGGAAGGCAGGAAGCGGAGTCCCAGAAAAATAATTCAGCGTTACCCTGGGATGTGGTTCCATCCATGGATCTATCCAGGGATCCAT